>NC_081342.1:66379383-66397318 GCF_029784015.1 Lycium ferocissimum
GAAGGTATTAGGCATCCTCAAGTTCATTAATAATGGTTTCAAAACTTATGATTACTTAGGCTAAGTGTAAATATAATATTTTTAAATGTTTGGAAAATAGTTTATAAATGTTGCTTAGGTCTTAAATATAAAAATATAGTAATGTTATTCAAAATAAGATTTGTAGATAATTTGCCTATGAATAATAGCCTTTTAAAAGATGATTTGACAAATGTGATCTTTAGATAAAAAATGATATTATATGAATATGATGGTGTAGAAATGCCTAGACTTATACTCTTAAATATGATGAAAGGCCATAAATTTCTTTCTATTTTTTATCACTCTTTATTTAGCCAATTTCGGTTTAAAACATGTATAATTGGGTAAATCTAAAATGTTTATAAAAGTACAATCGGAGTCATATTTTGTGTTAGTGATGTTTTGAAGTTCCTAAGATGCTGAGAAGGGAAGATGATTCCTTTAACCCAAAAATATATAGGCATACTATTTGAAAATCAATTACTCAAATAAGCTATCGTTATAGATATTATAGATAGTTTAGAATATAAATAGAAATTACGTAATTAGCGGGATTAACTACCCATTATACTAATACTAAGCCGCTTAATTCTATTAAGGTTCATTCTAGCTAAGAAAAACCCAAAACAAAGTAAAATGTTAATTGCATAATACAAGTTAAGCACACAAAGTAAAATAAAAAGGGAGGAGAATAGAATTAATGGGTCACTCCATTTATAAAGCCGCTACTACAATTGCTCGTTGAGCCGGCTTCTCGCCTCAAAGAAATTTTTAATATGTTCTTGCGGCTCATCATCTCGTCGAGCTTCGGTTCCCGCATTTTTTTTTTTTGCCTCATGGCTGGCCGCGAATGTAGCTTACATGGAGGAGGTCATGTTGGGATTTTTGGCCCAACGCCAAAATACGTTGGAGAAGACAAGTCCGAGGACTCGTATACGATAGTCATGCATAAAACGAAAGAAAAAATTAGTATGTAATCAACGAGAGTGGGTTAAAGCATGTAAAATATAACTCAAAATCTACATAGCGATTAACATTCGTGCGACTCTAACATGCTGGGAGAACGAAGAGAGTCCCATTTAATAGATAATTTCATATTTTGGAACCAAAACATCCAGGAAGAAGTAAAACAAAGCCGGAACATTAAGCAATACCGATCGATAAACAATATGCATACGTCATACAATGCGAGAACATTTTAAATAAATTGATCATGGTATTTTACCCCGAGTTATATCTCTAGATTTATGTATTAAATGACTTCAAACGTATTATTATGAGAGAAGCATTTTACTTTCTTTGCGAAGACATCATAATACGATATTTTGCGTCAAAGGTGAATTGAGTTCTCAATATTTCTACTCGAGTGATGCTAACACATTCATCGACTAACCAAAACGAGTCAAACTAATTTTACCGAAAGAAAACACTAACCAAGATAAGAAGGAAGTTACCTCTTTCACACGTATCCAAGAGAAGTTTAGAAAGAAATGAACAATCCTTTCCATTTATTTCTTCCAATCGAGCAATTCCAAGGCGAAAGGAAGTTAGTTTGGAACTCTAGCCTTAAGGTAAAAAGAATGAATCGTTCCGCAAGTTACCTCAAAGACGTGATAAGGTTATGACTAAACAAAATGCAGATTTCAACCTTTCAAGATAGGAAAACAATAATAGAAATTGCGAGTAAAATGTCTTCATGAGCTAAAAAGGAAGAAAAGGTTCATGCTTTGTATACGGGGGAGAAAACACAGTAAAACAACAGTAGATGAAAAAGACAGAGTCTTTGGGGTATAAATTGAAGCCACAGTAAAACAACAACAACAGCTGAAAGCAACGAGAAATAAAACGGGAAAGTAAGTAACAAACTGGATAACAACTCTTACTACACTTACTATTTATAACATGTCTTTTTAACATTAAAACTATGAAATCTGCGTAGATTAGGATTCAAATTGACCATAAGATTAAGTCCTCATTATCTTACACATGATAGCCGTTAACCGAAAATGTTTCTTCATCGCACCTACTAGTTTGATAGTCGAATTGACGGTTCACATGAATCCAAACAATATGCCAAACGAATCGACAAGTAAAGGGAGGATGGGCAGAGGTAATGTGCTAAGTTTTAAACCGAGAAGTAGATCAAGAATGAGAAAGCACAACAAAAAAAAAAAAAAAAAGGTATTGAATGGAACGAGGGTCGATGGTTTGGCAACTCAAATCACTTATCTTTTTTTTTTATTTTTTTTTATGAACATAATTTAGACTCAAGCAGACTTATACAAACCGATATGCAACTTGAAATGTTATCTTTTATATGGTATATGGACATGTACATACTTAGGGTGAGCTTATGCTATCAAATACCAAACAGCCACTTAACCAAATAAGAAAGGTGTGATCAAGTCATACTAACAAAAACTACAACTGACCATGATTGCATTGAACCATACTAAGTATCCAAATGAACTAGCGAACATTTAAACCAGCATATGACCAATTAGTGTTCAAACTAACACCTTATAGGCATCTTAACTAGATAGAACTTACTCTAACGAGATGCTTAATAAGTTATTAGCTCGACATACTAACACATAGGATAAGTTAATAAATGAACAAATCTAGCGTGTATGATTCTTAGACCGACTACATGATTGATTGGACGCTATCTTTGTATTAACTAAGATTAAGCTCGCCTTCGACAGATACCAACACGTATGTCAACTAACACACAAACGCGAAATGGCGAAACACGCGAAAATACTAAAATAAATAAAAAGGAAGAGGGTTACCGACCTTCTTCGGTGGCGATGGCGGGTATCGATGTCTCGAATGTCGGCTCGAACACGACGAACCCGAACCGGTTAAAATAACCAAAATTTCAAATGTAAAAATGAAAGTAAAGTAATATGTTGTTTGTATTTTTAGAGTGAGGCTATGGCTATTGAAAAAAAAAACCCCCCGAAAGAACCCCTCGGGAGGGACTTGAGATCGCATTTATAGGAAGTAAGGGCTAGGGTTTCTCGGATTCGAAATTTGGGCGGGGTTTTGAAAATTGAAAAAATGATTCGAGATGGAGTCAACTTGTTCAAATCCAAACGTTAGTGCAAACTTGTATGAAAATGGTAAGGCAAAAAATCACCATGGTGAGAGCTTTGGACCCGTCCTTGAAAATGGAAAGGGAAAGAAGAGAGAGGGCTGCGTGTTTGCACTAAAATGGGTGGCACAGTTCTGCCATGGTTGAAGGTGGTTTGTATGTTAGCTAGAGATGGAAAGAGGGAGAGAGGCGAGAGGAGAGAGAGACGAGAAAGAGGGAGGCTGCGTGTTTGGCCTTTGTTCATTAGGTTTAGAGGTGAAAGAGGAGGTTTGGGCCGGGTCGGGTGTGATAAGGTGTGGATCGGGTGAGAGTGGTAATGGGCTGGTGGTGACGGTGAGTGGTAATGGGCTACTAAAATTGACCGAAAAATTCGGGCCATTTGTTTGTCGAAATTTTGTGGCCTTTTTCTCCTTCAATTTAATTCTTTTTGGGTTTCTAATTTAACAACTAGTACAATGAAGACAATTAATAATTAGTATGTAGAAAATAAAGATTTAATAAAGTATAATTAATTTAACGAGCACAAAATTCGAAAATGAAACGATGACGAATCATTTGAAATTTGTGATAAAGAAACAAAGTAATGTTGATAGAAAATAGTGAAGGAAAGTAATGATATTAATAGTAATAAAAATAGTAGCGAAAATAAAATATTTAGATTTAATTAATTTAAAAGCCCAAGGAAATAAATTGGAATAAAGAAAGGACGAAATTGGGTGTCAACATATGTGACTACCTCTAGGTCTAATTCTAATGCTCACTTACTTGTCAACTATGTCTCTTATGATCATCTATCTCCTGCCTATCAAGCTTCTCTTGCTGCTTTCTCTGCTATTGTGGAGCTTAGATCTTTTATTAAGGCTAGCAAGGATCCTTTGTGGATTCAAGCTATGGAGGCTGAACTGGCTGCCCTGGAGGAAAATAACACTTGGTCCTTAGTTGACTTACCTCTTAACAAACATCCAATAGGATGCAAATGGGTGTTCAAAGTAAAGTATAAGTCTTCAGGAGAAGTGGAGAGATATAAGGCTAGACTAGTAGCCAAGGGTTATAGCCAACAAGAGGGACTGGATTATTCATAAACCTTTTCCCCTGTGGCTAAAATGGTTACAGTCAGGGTTGTTGTTGCTTTAGTTGTTTCCTGTTCTTGGTATGTGTTTCAAATGGATGTTCACAATGCCTTTCTTCAAGGTGACTTGTTAGAAGATGTCTATATGCACATTTCTTATGGCTTTTCAAGCCAGGGGGAGTCAAGGAAAATGTTCATAAATCTCTGTATGGTCTAAAATAGGCTCCTAGACAGTGGAACCTGAAGCTAACTGAAGCATTGTTGGATATGGGTTTTGTGCAATCCCACTATGATTATTCTCTGTTTACTCAGCAGAAAAAGAATGATATTTTGATTGTGCTTATGTATGTGGATGACTTACTGGTGACTCGAAGCAATCTCAAATTGATTCAACAAGTAAGACAAGATCTTCAAGCTAGGTTCAAGATGAAGGACCTAGGTAAATTGAAATACTTTCTTGGTATTGAATTCTCCAGGTCTGAAAAGGGAATTCATCTATGTCAAAGGAAGTATGCACTTGAGTTAGTCTCAGAGTTGGGATTGACTGATAGCAAACCATCTAGTACACCACTTGAGTTTAATCACAAGATCACATCAGTGGAATATGATACTACTGATTCAACTTTGGGTCAGTTGCGAGAATGACACCTTATTATCAGACAGCGGTGGCGATCAAAGAATTGTAGGAAGACTTCTCTACTTGACTATGACAAGACTTGATCTTGCATTTGTGGTTCAAATACTAAGTCAACATATGCATGCACCCAAGGCCTCACACATGGAAGCTGCTAAGAGAGTGGTCAGATATGTCAAAGGAACTGCTGGCCTTGGATTGTTTATGCCTTCATCTGGTGATGCGAAGTTGACTGCATATTATGACTCTGATTGGGGTTCATGTGTTGAGACCAGAAAATTGTGACGCTGATTATCCGTGAAGTTTGGAAACACTTATATCATGGCGAGTCAAAGAAATGACATTTGTTTCCGCAGTTCGTAGGAAAGTGAGTTTGGCACATGGCATCTTTATTCTTTGAATGGATTGTTTAAAGAGTTAGGCATGAAGCTGGTGTTACCTATAACTCTATTTTGTGATAGCAATGCGGCTATACATATTGTAGCTCATCCCATTTTTCATGAGAGAACCAAACATATTAACATAGACTGTCATTTTGTAAGGGAAAAAATTCAAGAAGGGTTGATAAAGACTGAACACATTGGCACAAAGGAGCAGCTGGCAGACTTACTCACTAAAGCTTTGTGCAGACCACAACATGACTATTTGGTGTGCAAGCTGGGGATGAAGAACCTGTTTTCATCCCTCAGCTTGAGAGGGAGTGTAGAAGACTGTGGGTTTAGCTGTGATATAACTTAAGCTAAAGGACTAAAGTGTAAATATTTAGCTGTCATTAGAAGTTAGTTAGCAAATTAGTTAGCACTAATAATCATTTTAGTCGGTTAAGGTGTATATATATTTCATTTCCTCCTGTACAGATGATTAATTCAATTTACAAAGAAGATATTTTCTTCATCTCTGTAGACCTCTTCTTCCTCTCTCTATAACTGCTCTTCTCCATTGTTGATCCCTCTTAATAGTTTCACTTGTAACTCTTACTTTTACCTATAAAATGGTACTAATTACAAGCTTTTTCTTCATCATTTCTCATCATTCTTGAATATACCCCTTATTAATCTCATAAACACTGTAGTCATGGCGATGAATACTAAAGCTAGCACTCTTCTCCCTACATTAGTACTCATTTTCATTTTCTTTCACCTCTCATTTGTTTCTTGTCGCAAAATATTAAGCAACCGTGGGGGAAATGGCTTCACTTTTGATCTTATCCACCGTGATTCTCCTTTTTCACCTTTCTACAACCCATCAAACACTCAATCAGACCGTCTTCGAAACGCCTTCCATCGATCATTTTCACGGGCTTCTTATTTCAAGAAAAATTCCTTTGCTACTAACAACACAATCCAATCAGATATTTCTCCAATTGCAGGAGATTACCTCATGAAAATTTCCATCGGAACTCTGCCGGTGGAAATTCTAGGCATACAATACGGCAAAGTGAATTAACATGGACGCAATGCAAGGCCTCTTTTTGATTCATATAAAAGCTCTTACTTATAAAACCGTGGGGTGTGACGCTGAAGAATGTACATCATTAAAGCAATCTTCACGCGTGGGAGGAAATATTTGTGAATATCAAACGTTTTATGGTGATCAATCGCACACTATTGGTGACCTTGCTTTCAAAAAGTTCACGTTTCCTTTTAGTTATGGTAACAACGTTGACATTCCTAACGTTGTCTTTGGTTGCGGTCATGACAATGGTGGCACTTTTAATAGCTATACTTCTGGTATTATTGGTTTCGGTGGTAAAGTTTCAATTATCAACCAATTAGGTAATGAAATCAATGGGCAATTCTCTTACTGTTCGATCCCAAATGCATTAGAATCATCAACTTCCAATGTCACAAGTCACATCAACTTTGGCAGTAGTGCCAGCGTGTCAGGCCCTAATGTTGTTTCAACTCCCTTGATAAGAAAGGAACCATCAACATACTACTATCTAAATTTGGAAGGAATCAGCATTGAGAACATGACATTAGAATTCAAATCTTCTAAAATTACTTCTTTTGCTGTTGTTAGTGGTGGTGATGGTCAAGTTAACGTTGTAATCGATTCAGGCACGACGTTAATGCTTCTCCCTAATGATTTTTACACTAATTTGGAATCAGCGCTGGTGAATTCGATCAATGCTACTAAGAAGGACGATCCTCCGGGGCCTTTTGGACTATGTTACCAGTCTGAGAATGGAAATATCGATGCTCCAAAGTTTGTTGCACATTTACTAATGCGGATTTAGAGTTGTCACGTTCGAGCACGTTTGCACAAGTGGAGAAAGGTTTGGTTTGTCTTATAATAGTGCCCGCAGAGGACATTGTTATTTTTGGAAACTTGGCGCAGGCCAATTTCTTAATTGGATATGATCTTGTGGCCAACAAAGTCTGCTTTTTGCCTACAGATTGCACCAAGTACTAAGGATTGAAAGTTATATATGATGAATTTGGCTAATTGCCTAAGCTTGCTAGTGTCATTTTATAATGTTATCAGCAAATGTTGTTCTATTCTTGATGACTTGTACACTTATTTCATCTGATGCTTACTAATGGATATCTTATTATGTGTTCAATGAGTAATTATTGAGTCTTGATGTTTAATTTTGATTCTTTTTCCTTGTTATTCTTCTGAAAACTTAACAGCTTTGCCAAGATTGGATCCAATTAGTTGGAAACATTCTCACTGAATTCCCTTCTGTGATTATCATTATACTTGATTGTCGCATATTTTACATATATTTCTCCATCTCAAATTGACTAAATATATTTCGATTCAAATTTCAGTTGCCAATTGTTTCTGCTACTTAGCTCTATTATGTGTCGCTGAGTTGATGTTCTTCTACAACTTCCATTTTCTGATCTTGACCACAAAATTTAAGAAATGGTTACAGTTTTAAATAACATTGATCATGCCATAAATTGTTATCCTAATTGCTCTCAGGTAATTATGAAAGAGAAGTTGAGTAATGGTGAGACACCTAATGAACAATCTCATGGCAGTGTTGCTTGGGAAGGAGATGTGTAATCTCAAGTATTAGAAAATGAAAAAAGTGGTTATGTCCGTGGTTTAGGACTTGGTCTAACCCCTTCTCTATTATGGGGCAGTAAATCGTCCTCACGAAATATAGCTGTTGATGGTTTGTCTAATGAGGCTGCACATAAGTTAGAACAAGAGATAAGTAAGTTAAAGAAGTTGAACGAAAAATAGAATGAAGAAATATCATTGATGAAAAGGCCGCAGGAGTGGTCTTCACTTACCCGGCCAAAATACGCAAGGGCGGGGAGGATTCCGCATAAGCGGCCCCGCACCTGCACTCCATCATCTGCAGATGCGACCTCTCTTCACCCCATAAGTTCTCGCACCTGCGTACCAACTTCGGCAGAAGCGGACCCACAAGTGCGGCTCCCTATCCGCAGGTGCGCGTACACCAGCATCAGAAAATGAAGCCACTTCCAAAATTTCGATCTGACACCCAAAACTCATTTGAGACCTCCCGGATACAAAACCAAATGTGCAAACTTATCATAAAACATGCTACGAAATCACTCCCGCACTCGATTGTCCCAAAAGAGGTCGCCTTGACCCGGTGTTGACCCAAGTCAACTCCAAAACAACCAAAACCAATATTACCAACCAATGACCCAAAACACAAACAATCTCCTTGGGACCCGAACTAACGACTTGACCAAGTCAAAATCACATTCTGGACCTAACAGAACTAACAGAATTCGATTCTGGACGCAATTACCCAAAAGTCAACCTATTGATCAACTTTTTTTCACTTATTTAACTTAGAAATCTCTAAAATCCTCAAAATCAACCAAAACCAACCCGATTTCTTCGGAAACCTTGTCACCCATCCCTGCAAGTCATAAACTCCGAAATGAAACTACGAAAAGGATGACTTGGGGAAAAAAGATAAAAAGCCTAAAATGACCAAACCGGTCGTTACAAATCTGCGCACTCATTTGAACAACTCAAACCAAAATACAAAAAAATGAAGCGTTTTATTTATGATAATTAGAAAATTTATATATTTTATCAAATTTAATACCATTTCCAAGTCTTTTTAATATAAAAATTTAGAATTTTCTTGTATAGTGACATAGCAATGCATTAAATGTTCTTTTCATATTATCAAGTTTTAATTTCAATATTTTAAGTTACGATTAATTTTAATTCTTCAGCAAATGTCTTCTTATAGCTACTAAATATTACTAATATATATTACAATGACACAATTAATATTTAAAAAAATTCATTATTTCCTTATATATTCATGACATCAGAAATGTAGTAAATTCAATTTTCAAATTTTTTAGTTTTTAGTTAAATGACAGTAGAATTTTGTTTGATATTTTAGAACTCTGAATTAAACTACTTAGATCTTCATATCTACCAATAAGATTTTTAACAACAAGAATCAAGGTATTGTATTGCAACAAATGGTTAATATTATATTAACTTGAAAGAACCTTTCCCAAGTTATATAACAAGACATGTGATACTGACTTTTTGCATACTAAGCTATAAACTATAAACACGTAGTAATAACTAGTTATATAACAATAGCAAAAAATTTGGGGTCTTTAACTCTTGGGGGCCTAAAGCGGATGTTTTAGTGGCCTTACCCTTGAGCCACCCATGTTAATATCATACCTTTATTACCACGAGTTCCTCCCTAGCACAGTGTAGCACAAACAAAGTTAAGTCTCCATGCAAAAAGAATAAACAGAAAAAATAAAAGGGAAATGAAGACAAAGAACAACACTCACTTGCTCGTTGTGTTCAATAACTCAAGTCCTTCTGAACTAGGGAGTTCTGTATACTCAACAGAGATAATAAATATAACTAGAAATGCTAAACAATCAGAATATAACGACAAAAAGGTTGTTGCTCACTTTCAAGTTACAACTTCTCATACTGAACTTATCGAGAGGGGTTCCTAACGCTGGGATATTCTCTTCCAAATTGTTTAAAGCAAAAGATGACATGGGAGTCGGCGGATTGCAGAGTTTATCCCTTAAGGACATATTGTCATTATTTATGTTGGAGTTAATGGGAGAAAGGACCTTATTAGGTGTAACCTTACATGCTTTAGGGGAGCTGAAACAATCAACAATACTCACTTTTTCCTCTGCATTGGTTTGTTTGTCTACAAGACTAAACAGACAAAAGTCTTCAAATTTATGTGACCCTTGCACTTGTTCTAAATGAACAAACTACTAGTAATTAATAGAACAGAAATCATGGTTAAATAACTATAGTCTTAACTGTCTAGTTTATAGTTTTGTGCTTGTGTAAACATGAGTTATGTAGTTATTATGTTATGTAGCATGAGTTGTGTAGTAATTTTTAGATTTTGGTGAGTTTTTAAAGTTTTGTCGTATCCGGCATATTTGTGGGATATTATGATACATATGCCAAGCGAAATCTAAATTTATGCTGAGCGAAATCTTAACATATGTCATACGAAATCTAAACTTGTGCCGCGTGAAAAGTGTTGAAGGGAAAAAATTAAAGACCATAAATTTGAGGGGCAAAAATTAAAGACCACCATGAAATAGGGACATTTTGTGCTAATGACCCAAATTTTTTTCTTTCTTGTGTATGCCATACCCGTTTCATTTTTTTTTTTTTTTTGCGCGGATTTCCTTCTTTTGGGGTGGTCTTTAATTTTTCCCCCTCAAAATGCTGGTCTTTAATTTTTGTCCTTCGCTTAAAAAGATGGCTGAAAATACCCTGAGATTCTGGGTTCGAACCCACACTCAGTAAAAAAAAAAGGCAAGGCAAGGCTTTACAAAAAGCCTATCTTATGCGGCACACTTTGCCTTAAGGCATAACTAAAAGTCTGTTGCAAAAGGCAGACTTTTTACAAAGTCTTGCCTTGTGAATTTTTTTTTTTTTTAATTTTCATGACTAAGCCGGGGTTCGAACCCATAACCTTAGGGTATTTTAGGCGAAGGCCAAAAATTAAAGACCAGCAATTTGAGGGACATAAATTAAAGACCACTCCCGACGAAGGTCAATCATTTTTTTTTTTTTGCGAGGATTGTCCTTTTTTTGTTGGGGTGGTCTTTAATTTTTTCCCGTCAAATTGGTGGTCTTTAATTTTGTCGTTCGCCTAATACCCCGAGGTTCTGGGTTCTAACCCCAGCTCAGAAAAAAAAAATCGCAAAGAAAAGGTTTGGATTCGCAAGGCAAAATTTTACCTTCAGGCAGAATTTTGCCGTGAAAGTCTGCCTTATAAAACTCTGCCTTGCGAATTCAAGTTCTACATGGCGAAATTTTTTAAATAATTAAAGACCAGTGCCATTTGAAGGACACTCCGCACAAAAAAATGAAGGGAAAATGACCTAATAGTACTACTTAAGACTCTATATTACAAAACATAATAATACTTTTCCTCATTTACAAAACATACCAACAAAATTACAAAGTATACCAGATTTTGATTTAATGGGATCCCACGATTTTAGATTTTTTTTTTAAGGAAAAGAATCTGATTTTAAATGTGAGCTTAATTTTACGATAGTTACCAATCAACTTCTTTTACTTTTTTAAAAGATTTCTCTCTCTCTCCTCCTATGATAGGCACCATTTCCAGACCTAAAATTCATCTTCTCTCCTAGAATAAATTTTCAAACCAATAATACAAAGTATTTTTATTATTGACCTCTGTATTAATTGTATATAAAAATTGGTTTGTATCGTTTTGAGATATGTGTGATCATTGTGTGTTTGAAATCTTTATATATTATATAAACTGTAGTTTTCAAAAATGTTGAAAACTAATATATGTATGAAATTTGCTATATATCATTTATATGCGATACAATGTGTATGAAATGCGAATAAATTCGATATGAATTAGTGTATGAAATGTGTAGGGAATCTGGTTTGTATCAATCAGAAAACTTATTATACATATATACTTTCTCATAATCTATACATACTTTATTCATATTTTATACAATTTATATATAATTTATCATAATCAAAATATACATACAACTTTTAGACATATTTCGTACATAAAAATTATAACGAATTTATACAGTTATACATATTGCATACAAAAATTTATACATATTTATTTTCTAATGTATGAACTTTGTATGGAATCTGGTTTGTATCAATTACAAATTTATTATACATATTTTCTCAAAATTTATACATACTTTGATTATATTTTATACAATTTAAATGTACTTTATCATAATCAAAATACACATACGATTTTTATACATGTTTCATATATAAAAATTATAACGAATTTATACAGTTATACATATTGCATACAAAAATTATACATATATGCTTTCTGGTATATAAACTTTGTACATAAAAATTACCGTTTAGAATGGACTTTTTGAGTAAAAGTTGGAGAAAATTAGGGAACAATATCTCTTAATTTTGAATGGGGAGAGAAAAGTGGATGAAATAAAAGTGCAAAAGTTGGAGAGAATGAGGGAACAATATCTCTTAATTTTGAATGGAAAGAGAAAAGTAGATAAAATAAGAAAAATAGTTTATTTAATGTGTTTTATTTGCTTCTTTTTAATTTACATGATTTGTATAGATTTTGTAACAAATCTATTGATATATTTCATAAAGAGATAAGGGTCAAAAACACACCCCAACTATCTTTTTTTTTTTTTTTTAGTTTTATCCAAACTATCATAAGGTTGAAAAACTACCTAAACTATCAGCTATCTGGTTGCTTAAAAACACTCAAATTATTCTTGAATGGCATGTGATCTACACTCTCCATTTTATATAAAAATGTTGCCAAGTGTTGTCCACGCGGATAAATAATGTCACAATGGTACCTACATGAAAATTTTAAAAAAATCTATTTATTTTAAAAAACAAACTGAAAATGATAATTTTTGTAAAAAATATCAAAATTGTAGAAAATAAATAGTTTTAAAAATGGAAAAGTTATTTTTTTTAAAAAATAAGAAAACTGATTATTGAGTTTTCACTTTTTTTTTTTTTTGAAAAATCAACTTATCTATTTTTTAAATCTTTTTTTTTTCTGATTTTCTAAATTTTTTTGATATTTTTTTTACGAAAATTATTGTTTTTTTCATTTTTTTTAAATCTTTTTAAAAAAAATGCTGATTTTTTTTTTTAAAATGCAGTTTTTAAAAAAAATATACATTTTTTTTTATAAAAAAATATTATTTTTAATTTCCATGTATGTGTCACCATAGCATTACTTATGCCATGTGGACATAACTTTTTTTGAGAAAATTTTACGGCTTGCACTTGCCTTTTGGAAGTGAGTTACACATTTAATTCGGGTGTGTTTTGCAAATTAGATAGTTTAGGTAGTTTAGGTTTAAACTAAAAAAAAAGTGATAAAAAAAAGGTGTATTTTACCTTTATCTCTTTTATAAACTGAAAAGTATCGTTATATTTTTTGAATATACCACTTACTATATACATATATGTTTTTTGCTCAAAAATGAATCGGCCTACCCGTTTCACTTAGCAGCCCATTCCATTTTCACTAGGCCCAAAAACCTTTTTCTTTCACCCCTTAACCTTTCCACAAAAACGACTTCAAACACTAGCCACTGGCCATCGCCGTTAACTGTAACACCGTCACCGTCCACTGCGATTTCTCGTCGTTATAAAGCCGTTCCAGGTAAGGTTATCTCTCTTATACTCCCTCCGTCCTAAATTATGTGATATAGTTTGACTAGCCACGGACTTTTAAAACTTGTGGCTAGATATTTGGTTGGCTGATTTTCATTAAGGGTAAAAATGGAACTTTTAAGTTAAATTAATTCCAAATATGTAAATGTATCATTTTCTTTCGGGATAAACTAAAAAGAAAAATGTATCACATAAATTGGGATAGAGGCAGCATGTGTTATTGGTCATATGAATTTTTTTAGTCTTTTCCCCATTTGAGAATTTGAAGCTTCTGATATACATTTTGTCTACAACAATTCGTGTTTTTTTATGGTCTGCTTGCAATTTATAGTTCATGCATATCTATTTTCTCATCTAAAGTTTTTAATGGAATAAATGAGAGCAGCAACCTACTGATTGAGTGATAATTTCCATGTGGCAGGGTTGGGTTTTGGATTATTTTGCTAGTAATAAGGTACTCCCTCCGTACCATAATAAGTGTCATCTTAGTGAAATTTTTTTATCCCATAATAAGTGTCACCCTAAGAAACCAAGACATAAATTGGCTAATTTTTTTCAATTCTACCTTTGGACAATAAAGTAACATCTAAATGATGATTGAAAAAGCCACATAGTAACTTGGTGTTGTTGAATTTTCAATGTCAAATGGTTTACTTCTTGTGCATGCTCTAATCAAGACGTAAAAGTAATTTGTCTTTATTATATGAGGGTAATTTGGTAAACTTCACATTACATTATTGATTTCTTAATATGCAAGTTTTTGGCTAAGATAACACTTATTATGGGACGGAGAGAGTAGTACATAATTTAATTTCTCTCTAATTGGGTTAGGAAAAAAAAAGGGTTTTTATGGTCTGTGACTCTGTTCGGATGCTACTTTTTTGGCCAGAGAAACTATTTAACTTTCCCTCCGTTTTATAATAAGTGGTGTTTTTAGCTTATACACAACCCTTAAGGAATTGCTCACTCCTAAAAAATTAGAAGTGTTTTTACCAACTTACCCCTAATTAAATTTTACCTGTTTCTAAGTAATCTTTCCTAGAAAAAACTACTTAATGATCCTTGATTATGTTAATAAGGGTAATTTTGGAATAATAAGATCAGTTTCTTCTTGAAATCCTAAAACACCACTTATTATGAAACGGAGGGAGTAAGGCTCAAGCAGAAAACCGAACTAAAATAACCGAATCCAACTTTAGAAGACCGAATTCAAAACCTTATTAATTTCAGTTGAATTTTGGTTTACAGTTTTGCAAAATCGGAAATCAAAAAATTGAACCAAACTTGTAAAATCGAAACGAACCGACTGGATTAAGTACATCTTGATAAAGCATTCGAAATTACAAAACATGGGATGTGCAGCACAGTATAAATAGTTAAGAGCAGTTGTATTACGGTAGGAAATTGTTAAGCAAGTTTATATTTCTCATCTCTTTCAATATCTCTATTCTCATCCCCCTGCTCTTCTATATTTCTATAGTTTCCTTTACTATTCCATTTCAGATCACTTTCTAGCTTTGTAATTCAGTGAATTGGCTTTATTACAATCAGTTGGTTCCTATTTGTGTGTTGAATTTCTAGTTTGTTTCATATCTCTTTCCTGTAAAAAAAAGTTATGTTTCTCTCAGGTATTAAATTTGTTGGTTTGCGTTATTTCCTCTTAGTATATGCTGACAAACAGAAATAAGAGTCTAAAAGAAAGTTGTCGTTCCCCTGAATGCGATCAATTGCCCTGCTCGATCCTTCATCCTATCCCAAATTTGCGCCAAGATGTTTGCATCTCAACTCACTATTCTACCTAATCTTGTCTGCCAACGATGCCTAATCTGAACCTTGTCCCAATAAGCTTACTTTCTCCGTTCCTGCTGTTTTCAGGCTTCATTTGCCTCGTTCTCAAACCCATTTTTCCTCTCCTGTTGTTGTCCGTATAATTGTAAAATGTAATACATAGAACATTACCTCTCTTGATGTGAAATGATACATTAAGTTTCTAAGATATTCAAGAGGAGCATCCAAATTGTGGAGAAAATGACACTGCCAAGGAGTAGATTTACAGATTGACCAACGATGTAGGAAGTGTCCTCAAATCCTTCTTAGTCATGCTCTGGACATCAAGGGGTTGGTTCTTTCTTACTCCTGACTTCTCTGATGACATTGGTTCATTTTATGTATGTCTACTGAGGATTTGGATCAATTTATATATGAAGCTCGGAGGAGTGTAAACAGAGGCGGAGCCAGGATTTGAGGTTTGGGGGTTCAAAATTTTGAGACAAAATAACTATCTCAAGCTAATATATAACAACCGTCAAATTAATAAACAAATATCGGTATTTAATATATTTAAAAAAGCAACAAACTGAAAGAGTTCATGTACCTACCCGTCACCAGCCGGAGGTTTGGACTCCGACAGAGAGTGGGTGGCGGTGGGCAAAGGCTTTTGTAGTTTTTGAAGAAGAAGTAGAAGAAGAAGACGGAATAGGTTTTGGGTCTTCGTAGATATCTGATTTTGGGTTTGATGTTTGTGAAAGAAACGGTGAGCCTCTTTTGTTTTAGAGTGGAACGTTCTTTTTGCATTTTTTAATTGTCAATCTTATGTTTTTAAAAATAATTTTCTCTTTTTAACACAAATCTGCGTGTATAGAAGAAAGGGAAAAAAAAATGATAACCTGCATCAGCAGGTTATGTACCCATAACAAGAAAAGGAAAAAGATGTTGAAAGCTGAGTTCGAACCCAGCTCTTGGACGCGGAAGGCTCTTTGCCTTTTCCTTACCACTGGACCATCAACTTACCTTTGTAAGTGGGTTCGCATTTAAATGGTTATATACGCTTACTGGATTTTCTAATACAAATATAGGGTCTATGCAAAAGCTACTGGGTTTGGCCGAACTCCCCTATTACACTGTAACTCCGCCCCTGAGTGTAAAAGTGAATTCTAGCTAAAAATAATTCTCCATTGGTTGATGAAAGCAACAAGGACGAAGTCGAGTCTTCAATGATCTGTGGAGTTGTAAATCCAGTGCTTAACCCTTTTCTTGCGTGATTTGTTACTTAGCCCTGTGAAGCCATCTCATGAACGGTGGATTTATACCACTCCCTCCGTTTCAATCTATGTAATATAATTTGACTTGGCACGAAGTTTAAGAAATAAACGAAGACTTTTGAATCTTGTGGTCTAAATAAGTCAAAGATATTTGTGTGGTTATAAATCATCTCGTTAAGTGTAAAAGGTAAAGTTTTTAGTTAAATTGTTGCCAAATGAGGAAATGTATCATTCTTTTTGGGACAGAGGGAGTAACTTTTAGCTATCTGATACGATTAGTAATAATTAGCTCTAGGGTAGGAGTGGCAAATGGGCGGATCGAAAAGGGTTAAAATATCCGACCCGCCCATATTTAACGCAGATAAATAGGGTTAACCAACGGATAATATGGATATCTATATTCTCCATGGTTTCAGGAATAGTTAGGTAGAAGTAGAACACAAGCTAAAAGTCAAAATAAGCTTAGACTCCTAGAAAGCAAGCACTCATGAAAAATATCAAGCAAATAAGTGGTAGTATTTGATGATATCCATATTATCCATCTCGATATCCATTTTTTAGTGGATAATATCTGTATTTGATCCATTTTTAGATGGTCAGTTATATAACCCATATTTAATGGCACTTCCTTGAAGATGAGAACTACTTCCTGAATGTTTAGCTCTATCCGAGATCGTTTCATATTTATGTTAACCTCCTTGATGATACTTCTTCCTTTGATATCTGTGTTTGCTCAAGCAGAAATGGTGATTCCTCCACCAGTTAGACCAGAAAGAGTGCTGAAGTATCTCAAACCTTACGTGCTAAGGATGCACTTCACAAACAAGTACGTAAATGCTCAAGTAGTTCACACACCAACGGCAACAGTGGCTGCTTCCGCAAGCACACAAGAGAAAGGCTTAAGGCTTGCCATGGTAGAAGCAAAAGAAAATACTAGAGATGTTGCTGCCGCTGCAAAAATAGGCAAGTTGTTGGGAGAGCGGTTGCAGGTTAAAGGTGTTCCGGCCATATCTGTTTTCTATAAGAGAGAGCAACGATACCATGGGAAGGTCAAAGCAGTTATTGATTCAGTGAGAGAAGCGGGGATAGAATTGGTTTGATTGGAACAAGATGACCATTTTCTCGTTTCATGACCTGCCGGATTTCCTCTTCTAGGCAAAGGATTTATGTATTCGACTACCTTTGTCCAATTTTGCTAGCTAAGCTCTATTTGGACAAGTTTATCGTCGTCTTAGTTCTTGCAACTGGAACAATGTGTTGTTTGCAATGTATAGGATGTCACTTCTGACATTCCCTGTGCCAACTTTATGATCACTTGGGTATACATCTTTTGTTTTGGTAGATAGTAATTTTTTTAATTACCAATGCAGTTGTGTACAATTCCTTTTAAAAAAAAAAAAAAAAAGAATATC
>NC_081342.1:66397418-66525778 GCF_029784015.1 Lycium ferocissimum
ATGCAATACAAATTAAATGCACGAAAATAAAAGAAAAGAAGCAATAAGCTAAATGGGCTCAGCCCCATTTTAGGACTGCTGCTGCCCGCAACTATTAAGCTTCGGCCCGACGAAATTGTTTCAGCAGATTGCAGCAGATGAACTGACTCGAGAGGAGGATTTTGTTGGGCTTTTAGCCCAACATCGAATGCGGAGGAGGATGAGTCCCAGACTCGTATGCGAGGTTCATGCAAAAAAATGAAAAGAACGGATCAGTAAAGTAAAGATATACAAGAAAATAATACCCGATATACAGGCGATATACACTGAAATATATAAACATTATGTACATCCTGTACCCTATATATAGTGTAGTCATGATAGCTTAACGCAGCCCAGGGGACAGAAAACGGAAATGAACATAACGTAACCCATGTTAAGCATGTATCAAGCTACACATAGATTTTTGCTTGATTCCTATTGAATTCATAACATATTGACGTCAACAGATAATCATCATGAATGTGCATTTCATAATTCTGAGTCTAAAATATGAGCAAATAGAGGACACACACAGGGGATAATTTGGGAAAAAGTGGACATGAGTTGGTGCAGGGAACCTAGCTTTAAGCAAACAGATAAACAAGACTAAAAAATTATATCAAAACCAATGTTTCATCTCACATTGTTTTAGACTAATTCAGACAGATCCCTAAACGGGTAAGTAATATGCTAATACCCAGGGAACTATCAAAGGCGAAACTTACACGTAGTCACAGAATTCAGATTCGTAACCTCACTATCATATTTAAACAGAATAGGTAACTTAAGAGATAACACACGGCTATGGAAGATGGTAATTAAACAACAATGTCAAAAATGGACAGAGCATGTAGAAACTAGAACGACCAGGGGCATCGCATAGGCATAAGGAGAGCAAACTGAGATTATAGGAT
This sequence comes from Lycium ferocissimum, assembly GCF_029784015.1. Taxonomy (NCBI): domain Eukaryota; kingdom Viridiplantae; phylum Streptophyta; class Magnoliopsida; order Solanales; family Solanaceae; genus Lycium; species Lycium ferocissimum. The sequence continues at coordinate 66,398,354 of NC_081342.1, forward strand.
ATGTAGCGAGTCGTCACACAAAGAATAAAATATATATAAAAAATATGTGTAGCATATAGAGGAAGCAAGCTCGACTTAAATACGGGCTGAAAACATCCGGACGCGATCTGGTGTTTCGAATGAAAATTTAAATACCATGCTTTGAATTTGAAAACGACATTGAAACCATGACACCAAAACAGTCCGATACAAAGATATGTATTATTGAGATTTCAAGTCATAGTCCGGGTGTTCAAAGACATAGTACGGAGATTCCAATTATATAAGAATTAATACAAAGACTGGCCCAAGAAGAATCTGCCCACACAGCGACAGTCTATCATGGAACCCATCTAAACAATCGAATAGGTCGCTATGGCCCTCATAACACATTCAATTTTGCGGAGATACTACACAGCATAAGTTCGATTTTTAGGTGGTCCATGAACTAGTCCTAGCTGGGTTAATATTATGGGACTCCCAAATCATCATGAATACGTATAATAACTAAACAACGATAACTGTGTAGATAGCAGATTAACACTTTATCATATTTAACTAAACGACTCATGATAACTATCCAAATAAGCAGCAAACCAGCAAACATCAGCACTCGTCATATTCCAAACCAACAACTTACCACAACTATCTATGAAGCAAGAACGAAAAAGTTGACACTAATCACATTTTAAACAAACAGGTTACTGCAGCTATTTGAATAAACGGCAAACTAAACAGGATGAAGAACAAGATAAGAATTTACCTTTTCTTGGCGCAGTGAACAGGGTGTCGACGGTCGCGAATCTACAATCGAACACGACGAACCCGACCCGATTAAAACAATCCGAATTTCGAATGTAAAAATGAAAGTAAAGTAATATGTTGATTGTATTTTAGAGTGATGCCGTGGCTATTGAAAAAGAACACGTATAAGAAACATTCAAGAACAGGCTAAGCTATTTTTGTCGAATGGTATCCCCCCCTTTCTCTTTTTTTTGGATGAGCCATAACGAAGTATATATAGGCAAGGTTAGGGTTTCGTTTGGTCTTTGAATTCACGATTTAGGCGGGATTTGAAATCGGATATTCAAACTTGAGTCAAATGGCCGTTCAAATCTGAACGTTTTTTGGCAGATGGTCACGTGATTCGGCTCAATGTTACCAAAAATAGCTCGACCACTCACTGGCTTTGAGGATCAACGTGTTTTGAAGTGAAAAGGAGAAAGCTTTCTCTGTCAACGACAGAAGGCCCAGGCGTAGTGACAAATTGGTGTGGAAATGGCATAGACAAGACTGTCACGGCTAAAAGAAGGATAGGGTTTTGCTAAATGGGGGGTGGAAGAGAGACGAAGGAGAGGGAAAGGAGGCGCGGCTGAAAGAAAGGAGAGAGATGAGCTGAGTTTAGGTTTTAGGGAATAAACGCGTGGGCCGGGTCGGGTACAAATTAATTGGGCTGGTCTGATTTAATATGTGGGTCGCGGATTTGTGGGCTATTAAATTTACATCTGGGCTTCAAATGTTGATCCGAAAATATGGCCTTTTTCTTACTTCAATTAATTATTCTTGGGCTTTTAACTTAATAACTAGTACAATACATACTAGGTGAAGATGATTAATAAAGGATTTAATAGAGTAAAATTAATTTAACGAGTACAAATCTTAAAAGTGAAGCGATGACGAAAGTAATGTTGATAGTAGCATAGTGAAAATGAAAGTAATGATAAAAATAGTAGCGAAAATAGAATATTTAGATTTAATTAATTTAAAAGCCCAAGGAAATAAATTTGAATAAAGGAGGGGCAAAATTGGGTGTCAACAGTAATCCTATAATAGGAAAAAGTTATCAAAGGATTCTAAATTTTCTACAAACATTTAATGGAGTTTAAATATTATTAACAGATCATTTTCTTAGTACTTTATCTTCTTTTAGAGCAAGAAGAAACTAAAGTAAAATTGAAATCTAGCTATTCTTCACCTATAGAAAAATATTTAGTTAGAATTGACTATTTAACGAGAGAACAAAAATTATGTGTTTACTGTAAATAGTTAGAGGCTTGTGAGGAGTTAGGACTAGAGGTTTTAACTTTCTCAATTATGTAAGTGTCAATTATTTACTTTTCTTATATATTTTTTCGTCAGTTTCATTATTTTCCCTTTCTATTCAGTGAAATGTGTCTTAGGAGATGCTAAATCTCTTACAAGCATTTTTGATAGAGAATTTTTAGAAGTATGAATAGTGATGTGAGATATTGTATGTTGATCAATTGAGTTTTATTCGAATTTTTGGAATATGCCATGCAAAAAAAGAATATAGGCAACAAATCTTGTGATTTTTTCTTTTAGTATTGTACTTGCCTAAATTATTGTTACTATGATATCAACAGACATGATTTTCTTCTTCTTCTTCTTCTTCTTTAAATTTAACGATAAAAACTAATTATAATGCGTTGACTTTCCAAGAAATAATCGCGCGAAGGGCGGCCAATTCACTAGTATATGTATATATATAAAAGGGGTCTTCATCATCTTCAACCTTACCACCCGATAACCACCATCTTCACCACCCTTCAACCACCCCCAACTCCATCGTGAACCACCCATTCCACTAAGGGGGGATGTAAGTGGAGGTGAGGGTGTTCACCTGAACACCCTCGGCAAAAAGTTACAGTATACATATAAAATAGATTTGCTGTGTTTATGTACATATATTAGCTTTTGAACACCCTGAACATATGCAAAAGATTAGGTCAAACGGTCCAGGGTGTTCAAAATTATCTCTAGCATCCTAGGTTTGATTCCCATCAACAACATTATTTGTTATATTAGTTTTTGTTGTTTTTTTTTTAACCCCTAAATGAAAATCCTGAATCTGCCACTGCATTCCACTACCCCCCGGACCATTAAAACCACCCATCTCTGACTCACCACATGTCCCACCAACCAAACACCACTGTTGCACACCTCGTCACCACCTTCCTTAATACCACTGTCCACACACCCCATCAACACCTTCATTTCCACACCACAAAAACCAGCGACCAAACACCCCTATTCCGCGACCAATCCCACTGTCCACACACCCCAAAATCCCGACCAAAAACACTGTCAATCCCTCTCTAAAAATCGAGAAAAGAAATTATATACGGGTAAAACTGAGGATACAGGCACGCTCGGTTTCCCGTTGTTATAGTTATTTCTCGGTCACGGTATGACCGTCTCCCGGGAACAAGGCCTCGAGTTCGGGCTGGGATGAGGTGATAAAGGAAGGGCGATTGACTGCCATCAGCAGGAGACCGAAATATCCGTCCTTAACTGGATATTTCGGCGTCGATCTCGGCAAAACAGTTGTCACCAGATTTACTTGCTTTATTTAGAATTGTACTAGGGTTGAAACTCCTCTACTATATAAAGAGGAGGTTGTCATTCATGAAAGGGGTTGGCAATAGCAAGGAGAGAAACAATTTACATCAACAATCATAAGAATCTTCTTAAATCCTCCCATCCGTTTCTTAAGTTCATTTTTATTATACTTCGTGTAAGTTAGTAACAAAAGGTATGACCTCGATTTCTATAATCGAGGCCAAACGCACTTAACAGTTGGTCAGATCTGCTTCTCTGTTCATTTATTGACATATCTCGCTATTTAATCTTGAATTGAATTTAGCCACATATCTTTGGCATTACGCATAAATTTAATTGCTCTCCGTTTTAAGGTTAAACAGTTTGGCGCCCACCGTGGGGCCTTAGATAGTAAAAGGGGCGCTCAATACAACATTCTGGTCACGCTCGATATTTTACACTTGTTTTTTAAGGTTTGATTTCAGGTATACCGGAAATGTCGGATTCCCATTCTGTCAACTTCCAAGTGGAACCAAGCCATCATGAGCATGACGACGGGGACGTACCAAACAACAACGCGCCCCCCGTTAATCCTGTTCAAGTCGGATCATCGGTGGGAAACGTACCCGGCGAGAATAACGGGATCATGCTGCAACAGCTCCAAAATCAGTTAGAAATGGCTATGGCTCAGTTGCAGGCCCAGTAAGAGATCATAGCACAATTGCAAAATCGGGGTCAGGCACCCGATATTGCCCCATCAGAACAGACCCAAGATACGGAGAAAAGACATATCCTATAGGGTAACGAGAACCATCCCGGACAAAGCAGCGAATTGATAAGAAGGCTCGAAGAATTGACCAAACGGGTCGAGTCCGGCGAAAAGAAGATAGAGGCGAACGACAAGAAGGTGGAGAACTACAACTCGAGGGTCGATCAGATTTCGGGGGCTCCACCAGTGTTGAAGGGACCGGATTCGAAAAAGTTTGTTCAAATGCCGTTTCCGCCGAGTGTGGCACCGATGAAAATTCCCAAGAGATTTCGCATGCCCGATATCCCAAGTACAATGGGACAACGGATCCAAATGAGCATGTGACTGCGTATACATGCGCTATTAAGGGCAATGATCTCACCAATGACGAAAGGGAATCAGTGCTACTTAAGAAATTTGGGGAAACTCTGTCAAAGGGGGCTATGATTTGGTATCATAACTTGCCCGAGCACTCGATTGATTTATTTGCCATGCTCGCTGATGCTATCGTTAAGGCCCATGCCGGGGCCATCAAGGTCGAAACTCGAAAATCAGACTTATTCAACGTTAAGCAACGAGATGACGAGACCCTTCGCGAGTTTGTGGCTCGATTTCAAATGGAGTGCATGGACTTACCTCCAGTTACTGACGATTGAGCCGTTCAGGCTTTCACCCAAGGGCTCAATTCAAGGAGCTCGATCACATCAATGGAGTTAAAGCAAAATCTGATAGAATATCCGGCGATCGCCTGGGCTGATGTACACAACAGGTACCAATCGAAGATCGGGGTCGAAAATGATAAAATTTTGAGGGCTGCTTCGGTATCATGGCATTCTGGTAAAGGGAGTGATAAATTAAGGAGAGTGGTAGACCGGGATTCCAGATCGACATATGACAGGTACCAACCCTACCCACTCGATCGAAGGGGAAACGGGCGCAACAGTGAATCAGGCAAGAATGATAGGAGGAATGATCGAAGGAATGATCGAGGCCAAAGTAGCCGTGGATTGATGAACAGAAATGCTGTCGATAGAGCCCCGGGAAACAGAGAATCCCCAAGGTTATCCGAGTACAACTTTTGCATCGATGTAGCAACCATAACGGTGACCGTTATCCAAAACAAAGAAACAAGGCATCCAAGGCCAATCCAATCTGATCCGGAGAAGCGGGATAAAAGTCTTATTTGTAAGTATCATCATACTCACGACCATCGGACTGAGGATCGTCGTGTCACCGAGAGAGGAAGTCACTCGTCTGTTCAATTTGGGGGACATCTTCGAGAATTTCTATGAACGAGCAAAAACCCACTTCAAGAACCTCGGACTCCAACAAGCAGATAGGTCAAGAGCCTCAGAATAGTGATACACATGATCATGGGAGGAACCGACGTTCCCATCGGACCGGTTGTAAAACGCACCAAAATTTCCATAACAAGGGAAAGATGACCCCGATGGTCCCATCACGTTCAACGACGAGGACATGGAAGGCATCGCCGACCGCATAACGACACACCGGTAATATTTGTCCTAGTCAATAAATTTAGAATTAAAAGTGTGTTAATTGATCCGTAGCTCACCTAATATCATCCGATGAAGAGTCATCGAACAGCTGGGACTAGTAGATCAGATCGTGCCGACGATACGGGTCCTAAACGGATTCAACATGACATGCGAAACGACGAAGGGTGAGGTCACTTTACCGATCAGTATGGTGAAATCGCGCAGTGCAGACAAAATTTTATGTGATAGAGGGAGACATGGGACACAATGCATTCTTGGGCATCGTGGATTCAATTCGCGAGGGCGGCCTCGACTACGCATCGTGTATTGAAATTTTCGACCCCGTAAGGTATCAAAACCGGCTCTCGGAAAGCAGTTCAAAGGAAATGTTTGCGGTTGAAGAATCGTTAAGACTACAAAGGCGCCAGCATCGGAGCGAAGGGAAGAATGCCAAATAGCAATCACGATCCCGATCCCATCTTCGAAAGATCGGAACGGAGACCCACTAGACGAAGAGTCGGGAATGAGTACCGAGAACCTTTACGGTGCTCGATGATTCGATGCCACTAAGTCCACAACCAAGAGCTCGAACAAGTCATACTATTCGTCCATCTACTTGAAAGAAGGTATACATCGGGCACGGGGTTAACCCCCGAGCTCAGAAAGAATTTATCGAGTTTCTTAAAAATAACTCGATTGCTTTCGCTTTAGTCCCATTTAGACACGACAGTATTCCACCTACGTGACGACGCACAAGTTCGAGCTCGGATCCAAGTTTTCCCTCGGTCAAACAAAAGCGGGAGGCCACAACCCAAGGTAAACACGCATTCGTCATGGACGAGGTAACCAAGCCCTTAACATAGATCCATTCGAGAGGTAAAATACCCAGATTGGTTAGCTAACGTTGTAGTAGTACCAAAAAAGGGGAATAAGTTTAGAATGTGCATAGATTATAAAGATTTAAACAAAGCCTGCCCGAAGGATTCATTTCCTTTGCCCAAAGATCGATCGCATGATCGACGCTCTGACGGGTCACGACACGCTGAGTTTCGTCGATGCCTATTCCGGGTACAACCAAATACAAATGGACCCGGAGGATCGAGAGAAAACCTCCTTTATAACTAGATCTGACACATATTGTTATAATGTAATGCCCTTCAGCTTAAAAAATGCCAGTGCCACGTTTCAGCGCTTAGTCAACCACATGTTTGAACACCAAATAGGGAAATCCATGGAAGTTTATATAGATGACATGGTCGTTAAGTCCCCTGCTGAGCGCAGACCACTTGAAATTTTAAGAAACTTTCAAAGATATTAAAGTACAACATGAAGCTGAACTCGAAAAAATATGCCTTCGGAGTCGGATCGGGCAAGTTTCTCGGATTCATGGTATCAAATCGGGGAATCGAAATCAACCCGAATAAGATAAAGGCAATTGAAGATATCACCGTGATCAACGACATCAAAGAGGTACAAAGATTGACGGACGGATAGGCCCTAAGCCGATTCATCTCCCGATCCTGGATAAGAGTCACTTCTTCTCATTGCTAAAGAAAAAGACCGACTTTGCATGGACCCTCAAATGTCGATGGCCTTGCAGTAACTCGAAAGATACTTGTCAAGCCCGCCTACTCCACACGCCAAAAGTTAACGAGCTTGCTTATATCTATACTTAGCGCGTCCGAGATAACGCGTGAATTCGTGTCCTCGGTTCGAGAGGAGAAAGGTACGTAATACCCGATTTACTATGTAAGTAGAACCCTCGATGACGCCGAAACCAGTAGCCACACTTGGAAAAACTCGCTTTGGCTTTATCGAGCGCATCTAGAAAATCGAAACCTTACTTTCGCATCATCCCATACGCGTCGCAACGTCGTACCCCTAAGGAACGTCATGCATAAACCCGAACTCTCGGTGCCGGCTAGGAAAGTGGGTCAGGAGATTAGCGGGTACGATATTAAATACAAACCCCGAACCGCAATCAAATCCAAATATCGAGGGATTTCGTGGCCGATTTTGCACTGGCCATGATCCCCAAGGTCGACAAGGAAATGCTTCTTGCCTCGGGGACTTGCACGGGAGTCTGGATCCTTTACACGGATGGTGCGTCTAATGTAAAAGGGTCCAGGCTAGGGATCGTTCTCAAACCTCCCTCAGGTGACATAATAAGACAATCTATTAGATCGGTTGATTTAACTAACAACGAAGCCGAGTATGAGGCTGTGATTGCAGGTTTAGAACTGGCTAAAAGCTTGGTAGCCGAGATCATCAAGGCCAAATGCGATTCTCTCCTGGTAGTCAACCAAACTTACGGAACCTTCGAAATCAAGATGATCGTAACGCGGAGATATCGGGAGAAAATTGTAGGTTATCCTTCGCCGGCCAAGGAGCGGAGGTTGGAACACGTATCCCGGATCGAACAATGAGGCGTATGCTTCGGAAAATGCTGGATCCTTGGTAGAATCAGATGGATTCAATTCGGAAGTTGTGGTGCAGTTGACAAAGTCCGTCATAGAGACCGACCACGCCGAGATAAACTCGACCGACCTCACTTGGGATTGGAGGAACAAATACATAGACTATCTCCAAATAGAAAAGCTACCATCCGATGCCAAGGAATCAAGGGCCATCCGAACTAAGGCAGCTAGATTTTGTTTGGTCGATAGCCAGTTGTACCGAAGGTCATTCCATGGCCCCTTAGCGAGATGTCTAGGACCAGGGGAAACTTACTATGTTCTGAGGGAAGTTCACGAGAGCACTTATGGAAACCATTCGGGAGCCGATTCATTGGTCTGCAAGCTGATCAGAGCAGGATACTACTGAAACGAGATGGAGGAGGACGCCAAAACCTTCGTTCGAAAATGTAACGAATGCCAAAGGCACGCCCCGTCAATACATCAACCCGGGGAAGAGCTCCATCCGGTCCTCTCCCCATGGCCATTCATGAAATGAGGCATGGATATAGTGGGACCTTTGCCATAGGCCCCAGGTAAGATGCAATTTATTTTTCTTATGACTGATTATTTCTCTAAACGGGTCGAAGCTACGCACTCGAGAAAGTCGGGGGAAAAAAAGGTCATTGATTTCATTTACGACTCATGTAATTGTCGATTCGGGGGTACCCGCGAGAGATCACGTGTGATAACGGGAGCAAGCTCATAGGTAGCAAGGTTAGCAAGTTTTTCGAAGAATACAAAATCAAGAAAATCTTATCAACCCTGTATCATCCAAGTGCGAATGGCCAGGCCGAGTCTACCAATAAAACTATACTGCAGAATTTAAAGAAAAGACTGGCTGGCTCTAAGCACCGATGGAAAGAGGTTCTGCCCGAGATTTTATGGGCCTACCGCACAACGGTAAGATCAAGCACCGGGGAGACTCCATTTTCCCTTGTATACGGAGCCGAGGCCCTGATACCCGTCAAGGTTGGTGAGCCAACCTTAAGATTTCGTTATGCCACTGAGAACTCGAACCATGAAGCAATGTCCGTCAATCTGAATCTCATGGACGAAAGAAGTGGAAGGTCATATCCGGATAGCCGCACAAAAATAGAGGATGCAAAGGTATTATAATCGGAGGACCAACCTCGACATTTTCAGATTGGGGACTTGGTACTGAGGAAGGTCACACTTCATATGAAGAACCCTCACGAAGGGAAATTAGCCCCGAATCAAAGGTCGTACCGAGTCACCGAAATAACCGAAAAGGTTCTTATCGCCCGAGAATGAAGACGGACAAATACCTGAAAAATAACTGGAATGTAGCACACCTAAAACGACATTACTGCTAAAGGTACGAATAACTTTTCTTTTGCTTTCTTCTCTCTCGATCTAACCACGCAGGGATACAGCCCGAGGGATAACGAAATAGCACAGCGGATACTCGAAAGTCATAGACTTAGGACTGAAAGCACGTGCTGCACTCTTTTTCCCTTCTACCGTTTTGCCCGGCGCGGGTTTTCGACAAGATTTTTAATGAGGCGCCCGAACAGATGCTATGCATATAGAGCATACCGATCAAAGATCGGGATCGCACATACGGCTAATAGTACCCGAGCCCTCATACTTCAGACTCGAATACTAGGGCACTATTATACCATGAGTTAAGTGAGAACTATGTAAAAGCCAAGGCCTGAACGATAGGATCAGATGTAAGGATCAAACGATCGATTGAATTGTGCCCACTTAATTTGTTCTTGCCGCGGTAACAATTGCAAATGCATCTCTGGCCGATTTTTTCAATAAAAAACTTACTTCGATCAAAAGGATCCGATGTTGCCAAATACCGAAAAATTATGGCATAACACTTAAAGACTACGGTCTAAACTATGGCATAACAGTTAAAGACTACGGTAAAAACTATGGCGTAAACGGTTAAAGACCACGGTCTAAAAGTTACGGTTAAAAACATATGCAAGCTCGAAAGCTGCGACCTAAAACGGTTAAAGATCGGGGTCTAAAAACGCAAAATTGTCATGATCGGGTCTGTCTTGCAAATTGTGAATAAAGCAACGACTAACGACAACACGAACTAAAACCCAATCATGAGCCGTTACCATTTGCATTTTATCCTGGCCGAAACGATATGGCAAATTATAATGAAGGCATAAACCGAACAAATATTGAACCAAGGAGTACTTTACAAATATCAAATACAAATTTTGATTCATACATATATAAAGTAGATTTACAAAGGCTCGGAATAGTGGCCTCAAAACAAAGGTGTAAAAACAAAAGAAGGGACACAAGGCCCCGAACCTAATCTTCATCTGACCCCTCCGCCTCTTCATTGGCTGACTCGAGGTCGATATCTGAATCCTCAGGGTCGAACACAGCCTTTGCTTCCGCTTCAAGCTTTTTGGCTTCCTCGATCAGGTCCGATAAGTCCACACCAAAGGGCTCGAACTTCTTCGAGGGTTTTCCTTCGGACAAGCACCGCCGTACTCGACCGAAGACATCGGCCTTTTCGGCAGATCACATCGCCTTTGTATCGCTTGCTCTAACATGTCGTCATAGCCAGAGATCTGGTCAAGAGCCTTTACATGTTCAGCTTGCAGGTCGGCGACAACCCGGCTCAGTCTGTCTCGTTCGTCCGGCGCGCAATCGGGGACGAGCTAAGTCCGTCTACTTGTTCCGCCATCGACCGAAGCTGCTCTGTGAGAACATCCCGCTCGGCCACAGCACCGATCGTCGTATCATGGAGAATAAACTCGAGCTCGATCCCATCAAGCTCGCCCGCCCGAGTTGATCAATCCGCTACAAAAGCCCGTGCCCGAGAAGCAGTGGCATTAGCACGGCCTATTAAAGATTTATCGCAAACTTCAAAAGCCTTTACCTTCTCTCGCCAACTCGGTCACGTTTCCGTTTGGCCTCGGCATAGCCTTGTTTCGAGCCGGTACCGCTAAATCCGATTTAAGGATAGAAAGATCAGAGAGACGAGATATATTGCAACTTCTCGCTATATAGATTCAGCGAGCTCGCCCACCTCCCGACTCTTACTTTTGGAGCCCTTCGAGTCGGCCCACTTCATGCCTAAACCGGTGGAAGCCTGTAATGCGAAGGCCTTTACCTGAGGCCTATAAGGGAAAAAGGAACGGTGAAATTAAAAGTAAAAAGAACATAAGGACGAGACTTACTCCTGCTCAATGCTCCGAGCCCTCGTTGAAAAGGCACGATTCATCGACTTCGCCATTTTCTTACGGTCCTCTCGGGGACACCGTAGGTGCGCGTATACCGAACACCCCAACAGACTCGATAACATATTCATCTACCCGCACCTTAAAAGTAATTAGCCTCTTTCCGATTCGGTCGATACTAGGGGCAGAAACGATTTCTCTAACTCGGGGACCGAAATTAACCCCAAAACGATCGACTACGGTGACGGGCAAATGCTCGGAACCCGACATACCCGAGCCGGTATTTCAACCCCCATGACCGGGCCGTTCTTTTCTGGGCCACCTTGCCTTTGGCTTTTTCGTCATCTAGGAATATCCACCAATGGCTACGAGAATCCCGTATGCAAACTATCATTTTCGTATGAGGCCACCAGACCTGGAAGGACGGAACCAATACCGTACAAAGCGTAATAGTAGGTACTTTGTAGCTCGATACCGATGAAGTTGCTCGATCCAAATGTCGGCACTAAATGGCGGTGGCGCTTTTTCTCAAAGACTTGCAGAAGGGCAGTGATCGAGGCCCCGACTTTCGACCCGACGATATCCTCGCGTCCGTCGATTTCGAGATGTCACTCGACCCAGCCGGAATTTGACTTGAGATTTCCACCAATGGTGGAGTGATTGCAACAGAATTGGTCAAATCATGCTCGAGGAGCTCGTCAATAAGACAATGCCCACCCAACGCCTGATCATCGTCGTCAGAATGGTCTAATAATTTACCAATAACCTCAGCGTCCAAAGCACGGGCCGAGATATCTTCCGACGATGGTCTCTTCGAATAACGACCCTCGATCTTTTTCCTAGACCGGGAAGGAGCTCGAGATGATTCGGGAGGTTTTCTTTTCCTCCTTTCGAACAAGGTCTCCCCGACCGGGAGCCCCCCCCGAGACCCTCGGCTCGTCAACCGAGGCCCCCGCCCCCCGGCCTCGACCGCGGTGGCTTTCGACAAACCCGGCGAAGAAAAGAAAGAATGCTCATTACCTAACTAAGGCGGCGTATAACACAGAGTAGAAAGGACGACGTTCTCGGGGGAAAAATTCATCGTGGGTCCCGACCCTCCTCAACGGGACGGGACAAACGCCTTCGTACGTTCGGCATAAAGCTCGGAAGTCCGGGGAAATGCATTTTCCCAATCCACCGGTCGAGGCCGCGGAACCGCACTAAGGGTTCGGGATAAGCGTTGTATACACATGAACAAATAAAAGGTTCAAGATAGGTGTGCACGTGCCCGAATCGTATCCATATAAAGTTACTTACGGTTTGGGTTCCATTTCTCGAAAAACGATAATTTGTCGACGGAATCGTATCCGCTATCCTCGATTTGGACAAACCCGCTCTCGCCTCCCGTCTCTATCTTCGTCTGCACCGAAAAGGCGCTTTTTCCAACTCGCTCGAGAGTTTTATCATTCCCCCCTCCGAAGACACGAGGCTATATAACCGGAGGCGGTGCACCATGAACGGAATGTTCACGTTTGTAATAAAAATAACGGCGAGCAAAAATGATCCTCCAAAAAGAACGGTGAATTTGGCCGAGGGTAATCTCGCACCGCTTGCGAATCGACCACCACAGGCGTAAGGGGCCGAATGTGAAAGGTAAGTATAAACACTTAAGAACCCTTCCACGTAGGTCGATATAGCTTCATCCTGGTCGGGAATAACGACCTCCTTACCTTTCCACCCACAATCTTCCTTGACTTGCTCGAGTTTATTCGGGGGTATCGTGCATAAATAGGCTGATATTTCGACACCTCGATCCCCCTGTTGAGAAGGTTTCTCAACTTTGAAGTCCCGAATGGTCGAACAAAAGCATTGAGGAACGAAGTCACCAAGAAAGGGCTGCCTGGGTTTAGAAGCCGAAGAAGCCCCATCGGCCCGTGAAGATTTGCTCGTCATTTTGAAATTACAAAGCAAGTTAAGGTTTGAAGATTGAACAAGAAACTAAGATGATGATTTGAAGATATGAAGGTTTGAAGATATGAAGATCAACGTATCCAGAACACACGAAGATAAAATTCCCTTTGGTAAAAGTCGGAAAGTGAAAAAAGAAAGGGAAAACTTGCTTTTAAGGGGAGCGGGACCGAGACGCTCTATATTCCGCAACCGTCTTCGTAGCCAATACCGTGTTTCCGACATGTGTCGATGTCGACGGATGTGATGAATGTGACCTGATCCTATCTAATCATGGGAAGCGTACGCGAGAAGGAACCAGGCGTCCACCAACCAAATGCATCGCGCTAAACCGGTCGACCTTCCGAAGAGACCTAGATCGGGACCGTACGAACACCTTATGATCGAGTAAAGCTTCCGAATTATTATGAAAGGATATGGTTTCGAAACTGCCGTGGCCGAGTTTAATAACAAGATGCTCAATTACCTGATGATGGCCGTAGCAAAAACATGTCGGGTTTTTTGGGGATTAAGTGAGTAAAACATTGCCGATCAAATATAACAAGTATACAAAGGTTTGGGTACAAACAATACATATGGAATAATTTAATGAAGTTCAATAACAACCGATTTGCAAAATTCCATTAAAGATTTTTTCCATTTCATAAAATTCGACTAGGTTGGATACATCGACATCGAAAGGTATGAAACCCTATCTACGACCGCAATTGAAAACAAAAGTAAGGGCCCACACCCTTACTCAACCTAACAAGTCAAAGGATGAGATCTTCGAGTCTATCCATGGGATGCGGCAATGATGGGTGATACCGATTAAATGTTTCCGTGACTTGCACCAGAGGTGGATAACCCAGGGATATCTGATCCCGGTAAATCTTCCTCATCGAGCACAATTACTGGTGTAATTTTGCCCGAAGGCATTTCCCGACGGGTCCCCATAATATGGCGAGTTCGAACTCGAGATCTAACCCTCGAATGCATAACGGGAAAACTTCTAGCCTCCCTACGTCTAGGCCTCACGGGAGCGGGGCGTTCTTCTTCCCCGAACTACGTCCCTGGGCCACCGACTTTGTCCTCGGCCCTCGTCCGAAGTCCCGGAAACCAAAGGTATTGAGTTAGGATAATACACAGGGAAATAGGGGTCGAAACGATCGTATTGATGGTTACCATGGTCTTTGCCTTTTCCACCCTTCGGTGCCATTCTTCTCCAAGATCGGCCTAAGCTACGAGAAGTTCTATATGGCAATCACCCATTCAAAAAATAAATAGCGTCAAGCGTGGGCTCAACCGGAACCGTGAAGGGTTCCACACTTCGGGAAAATCGACTGACGATTTGAACCGTGTGTATCATCACGACCCGGTGAAGCCATCCTCCATCATAATCGTCTTCGGTCGACATTTCCGCCCTCGAAAGAATCGAATAATTTATCACCCGAGGTATATATAAATGAAGCAAATGATCGAGGGTAAAAGCGACTCCGCCACATTGGCCAACTTCTCAATGCAGAACACGAGCCCAAATTTGCAAGGCGATCCCGCCCGATACATATTCGATATCGATGGCGTGGTCCGATTATTCTAATTTACCTATGAGCGAACTCCTACGTGCAAAAATGGATAAGTGTATGATAACGAGTAACCGGCAACGTGATGATTTATTTTCACACCCTCTCCAATAGGGAGGAGGTCGACGTCTGCACCTAGATAGCAATATTCCCTGACCGTAGTAATGGCACTATCACCGATACAAGATTCGAAATCTTCCACCGATCAATACGACGTGCGGACTTCATGGCGTCGTTCGTATAAATAAAACCCAACGGAACAAAATACCAAAGAATGTATAGATTCTAACTCCCTATCGAGCGCGGCTCCAATTGATGGCATGAACGAATGCCGATCTTCTCCCCGAGTCAATAACCCGTACGTAAGCCACGATCGTAGCCAAAATAAAAGGTATTCACACCCCGGAACAAGAAAATTGAAGATCCGAAGAGTATTAAGGCTCAATGCAGTGGATATCAAAAGAGGTTTTCGAGATGGAACAAAGTAAGATTTTAAGAGTGATGCATGGAAAAGAAAGAAGATACGAAGCTTTATATAGAAAGAGATACAAGAGATTTTGTGTCGTATCAAGGATTCTCTGACACAAGAGATTCCCCAAAAAGATTTCGTAGCCGTAATAACGACCTAGCATCGGGCAGAGTGAGATTTGACTTAAAGCGGATGTTCAGCTTATTTGGGTCCATTCCTCGCCGTCAGTAATTATACCTCGGGAAATGAGGGACATCCGTATACGGTAAAAATCGAGATACAGTACGCTCGATTTTCCGTTGTTACGGTTATGCTCATTACTTGACAATCGTCTCCCCGGAACGGCGCTTCGAGTTCTGGTGGATGAGGCGATAAAGGAAGGGTGATTTATCGCTTATCAGTTAGAGACCGAAATATCCGTCCTCAACCGGATATTTTACACGATCCTGCAGAAAAATTGCCACTCGTATTTACTTGCTTTATTTAGAATCGTACTAGGTCAAACTCCTTACTATATATGTTAGTGAGGTTATCATTCATGAAAGGGGTTGGCAATAGCAAGGAGAGAAACAGTTTACATCAACAATCATAAGAATCTTCTTAAATCCATTCCCATCTGTTCTTAAGTTCATTTTTATTATACTTCGTTTAAGTTCGTAACAAAAGGTATCGAACCTCGGTTTCTATACTTGAGGCCAAACGCACTTAACAGTTGGTCAAATCTGCTTCTCTGTTCATTTATTGACATATCTCGCTATTTAATCTTAAATTGAATTTAGCCACATATCTTTGGCATCACGCATAAATTTAATTGTTCTTCGTTTTAAGGTTAAACAGAAATCATGAACCATCGTTGAAACAATCAAAAACAGTCATGAAAACCAACCCGAAACTGTCAACTAGGGGCGGCAAGTTCTCTTCGATTCGGGTTTTCTCATACTTTGTCATATTTCGGGTCGATTTTTCAAGGTGGATTAAACACCGAACCAAACTAGTTCGGTCTTGGCTTCTTTCGCTTTCGGTTTTTTTAAGTTTCGGTTCGATTTCGATTTTTCAATTCGGTGTTTTCAATTCAAAGCTTTTAGCACTATTAATTTCAGCAAGAAGACTACGCTCTTCAAGCCAAGAAGAAATGCTAGCCGTTAAATTAAATCGTGGCAAGAGATAGTTCGGCCGAAATGGGCAAGAAGTCATTGAATCGTATTTTTCAAGAAGAAGAAGCAAATAAGCTGGAATCTTGTAGTAAAGATAGCTTTCAAGAAGAAGGCAAGAGCCGCTGAAATCGCACAAGCCACAAAGAAATGAAATAAGCCTAAATCGTATGGCAAGAAGATAGCTAGCCAAGTAGCAAGAATAATTAAATCCGCATAGCCAAGAAGAAGCTAGCATTGAATCATGCAGAAGAAGATAAGCTTCAAAGAGAGGCAGTTAGTCATTGGAATCGCATAGCTTTGAAGAAGAGCTCAAGAAGAAGGCGAATCAAGATACCAAGAAGAAATGCTAGCAATTGGAAATCAAGGTAATGAAGACAAGCCAAGAAGAATTAGCTGCAAATCTGAATCAGAGTAATAAGATAAGCCAAGAAGAACAAATAAGAAATTGGAATCGTGGTACTCGACACATCGTAGCGCTTAGCAAAGAAGCAAGCAGATATTTCCCGTCCAACAACACTTATCCGAATGCTCAAACCAAAGAACTCCAAAGCAACAAACAACGTACAAGACAAAACAAGCAACACAAACAACATAACGATAAAATGAAATACGCCAAACGGCCGAACGGCCAAACAACATAAATGTCCTAAATTTTAGCTCCAAATACAAACATAAGTTGTAACACTAAGTGTTAAATCCATCGTCTCACATAATAATCATAATTAAGTCCGAAATTCACCAAATTCAAAACATAAGCTTAAAGTCAAGGTGAATCCGCCTATCTTCAAGACATCTCTCAATATGCTTCATTAAGCTAGATGTGCCATTTGCTCTATGACAATTAAGTATCGCACCGCATGTTAAGCACCTACCGTTACGCCTTTCTTCATTGTCTCAACCATCACAAAATGTTCCCAAACTTGCGAACAGCTCTAGAAGGCATGATTGAACTTGAAAATAACAAAAAATAGATAAAACCAAAAGTTAGAATATAACTTTCAAGATAAAAGAACAAACTACAAAATAAAGTATTGAACTTACCACTAGTAACAAAGAAGCAAATTGCAATCATACATCAACAATGCAAGGATCTCTTCCACTATTTGCCATGTCTAAAGATAATTTAATCAAATATGTCATACAACAGAAAAAAGTATATTATTTTTTCACTAAAAACACATAAAAAAATACAAAATCTTACCAAGTTCAAGTTCCTCAAGATGATCCAAACTTTCTTCCACACTAACATTTAGTCTCTTTCCTAAGCCAATCTTGAACACAAATAAGAGATCGATTGCACACATTTAGGAGTCAATGAACTTCTAAACGAATCAAGTACACGACCACCGTATTAAATGCACATTCCGATGCCACACTAGAAATCGGAATAGCCAACACATCACGAGCCAACTCGAAAGAACAGAAATTCCAGAGCATTAACTTTCCACCAACCTAAGATACTAAACTCACCCGCGGTTTCACTTTCATCTATTGGCTCTTGTTCTTCACCAATGTATTTATCCAACTCGGATTTAGCACACCCACTTCCGTAATCTTCCTTTGTTTCTTCAAGCGTTGAAGCTTAGTTCTCAAAGCATTTGATTTCACACTTGAAGAGGACCCGGAACTAGAAGTTACATCGATGTATCATGAGATGAAGAGATACAAGGAGACAATTGATGATGAGATGCCTTTGAATAATTTTTTAGATACTCTCCAAACAAAGATTTCATATAATCGTACACTCCTTCGCTTACTTTCTTTCCAACTTCCTCCCCAAATAGCTCTTCAAGTGCAAAGCTAACATACACAAATTTATTGCGAGGATCCAATACGGAAGAAATAAAAATCATTTTGTTCATCTTTTCAGGATCACCCCAATACTTCCTAAACTTTTCTCTCATCCGCTCAGCCATGTTACTCAAACTAAGATCTTCACTACACACGCTTTCAAATATGCATCAAGCTCACATATATCCTCAAAATGAACATTAGAAGTAACATAATGTGAACCCAAGCTTTTACGTGAGCTCGTAAAATCTTTCAAAAACTTTATCACATTCCTTACATTCACCCAATCATCACATTCAAGCGTATTCGCGACACTTCCATCTTCACAAACATGAGTAGCAAGATAAGCTTTAAAATTCTCATAAAAAAAAATCAAACCTATCAAATGCCTTCTCGAAATTTTGTGCCGTGTTCAACATCGCGTAGGTGGAATTCCACCTAGTAGGCACATCTAGAATTAATGTTTTAGCACATCCCACCTTTTGAACTTCACAACATTTCTTAAAACTTCTTGTTCTTGCCGAAGATCCTCTAACATACCTTACCATTTGCCTAACACGTTTAACAGAAGCATCAATTTCCTTCAAACCTTCTTGCACAATTAGATTAAGTATGTGAGCCATACACCTCACGTGAAGATGCTTACCATCCATTATATTAGTTCCCCACATATTTAACTCGTTTAGACAATTCTCTAACTGTAACATCGTTTGAAGAAGCATTATCAACAGTAATAGTAAATACCTTGTCCAAGTTCCAATGAAGCAGGCAATTACTAATAGCCTCTGCCATGTGCTCACCCTTATGACTAGTGACAGGGCAAAAATTTAGTATTCTTTTATGCAACTTCCAATCTTTATCAATAAAGTGAGCAGTCAAACACATATAATTAATTTTTGCAATGATGTCCATGTGTCCGTGGTAAGACAAACTTTTGAATGTGCTTCTCTAAAAGACTTCTTCAAATTTTGTCTCAGCTCATCGTACTTAGCTCATAACAATCCCTTGTTATTGTTCTACGGAAGGAATTTGAAATGTAGGTTGGGCTAGGCTCATAAACTTCTTGAAGCCTTCCTTTTCTACAAAGCTAAATGGTAGTTCATCAATAATTATCATCTCAACTAAAGCCCTCCTAATTAATTGTTGATCAAATTCCCAATGCTCCTCTATCTCATTCTTATCCTTAGATGGAAAATGTATTTTTTAAAATTCGGGGAGGTTTAATAAGGATTTATATGCGTTGCACCTCCCTAAATGTTGTCTCAATCCCATTGTCCCATTTTACTGGTTAGCAGCAAGATCTTTTTACAATACTTACACTTCACTCTATCAATTCCCCGTACAACAATCTTCTCAAAATGACCCCAAACAACAGATCTAGATTGCATTTCTTTTCTTTTCTTTGTTACCTCGGGTGTCAAGTGAGTTATCATTGCTATCGCATCATCCGTATGAGGTATGCTACCGCCTGAATCGGCAACACTTAATTTAGTTTCATCCGCCATCTATGAAAATTAAAGAGAAAATATAAGGCATTGTAGGCCAAAGACATTAAAAACCAAACAACAAAAAATAACAAGACAACCACCAAACCACCATGTATGATAAAAGTCTTTTTCATTTTTCCATATACATAGAGATCTCAAACAACTACCCATTTATTTACAACAAATTCACAACCACCACATATCATGTTACAACAATCAAAATAGTAGCAAAAACTCACATCAACAAGATAGTAACACAAAGCAGTGAAACACCATAAATTCACCATAGACGACATAACAAGCAAAACAAAAGATACCAAAAATAACCATAAATTCACAACTAAAAGAGCAAAATAATAACGAGAAGTGAGAGAGACTAAGGATTCGCTGCAAGAAGTGAAAGAACAAATAAAATCGATTAGGAGAAGTGTGAGAGAGAGAATTCGCCGCGAAGTGAGAGAGAGAAATACGTCCTTGGAACTTGAAGAGAAGACAAAAGACGCCGCCGGAACTTGGAAGAGAAGCCGCCACCGCCGCCACCGAGAGACAGAGACGGAGAGAGAGAGAAGTAAAATTAGGGGTCGTTTGAAAGAGAAGAGAAGTCGTCTCTGTTTCGGTTTTGTACTTTTGTTTGCTCCGTTTCTTATCTTTTGTCGTAGTGTGTGTGTGAATTGTGAAATACAAAAGAAAGAATAAAGATTGAAGGGCTTGGCCTTGGGTTAACGGGTTTTATTTATTTTGGGCGGAATTTATTTAATGGGCATGGGCTGAACTATTTAATATTTTTGGGTCGTACATAAATTTCGGTTTAAACCGAAAACCCGAAAAACCGAACCCCAAACCCCGAACACCGAACCGAATCCCGAAATTTCGAAAATTGAAACCGAACCCGAACCGAAAAGCCGAAATCCGAACACCGAAAAACCGAATTAATCGGTTCGGTCCGGTTTTTCGGTTTTCGTATTTATGCCTGCCTACCGTCAACCCTTCGGCTCGTTTTTAGTTTTGATTTTCCTGCTAGAATTTCGGGGTTGTGTTCGTGTCTATTCATCTGGATTCGACTGAGATTCAGAGTTCAGTTTGATAAGGTCTGAGTTTTCTGTCGAGTTTCGTTGAGGTTTGGTTCGAGGTGCTCCGGTCCGGCATTGTGTCGGCCCAAAATAGCATATTCAAAGTTGATTCAATTTGAGCTCCATTTTTTATTCTTTCACTTTGATATTATCATTTTTGTGTATTTGCTTGAGTGGATTTGTGTGGTCTATCACATGAATGTGTTTTGTTGGTGCTAATTTCATGAGAATATGCAATTTGTTTTTTATCCTGTCTCAGTGGATTGGTTTTAGAATTAATGCACTATTGTAATCAAAATTCAAGTGGGTACTTAAAACACTAGGATGATTTTCATTTGAGCATGAATGAAGATTAAGTTGGATTTGGGTCGTTGTGAAGGATTGACCATTAAAAATTGAATTTTGGACTTTGTATGACGTCTTATTTGTTCTTTGATACGTACTATACGTGATTTAAGCTTAGGCAAAATTGGACAATCGTCGGGGTTGTTAGGCAAAATTTAGGTTCGTATATTTGTGTGTTTTTTCTTTTACTCGCTTTTGAATATTATGTATTCATTCCCGGGTGGGATGTCCCAGAAGAAAACTTAATGTAAAAAATGGTGGCCGTTCGCGGAGAAGACCCGGGATGTCTGGAATAGCTTAGTATAGTTTAGCATAGTGTAGTATAGGTTTATTTTCTCGCTTTTTTTTTTTTTTTAATTTCGGGTTGTAATAATTCGGACTTTATTTTCGAACTTTTCTTGTGCGCGTGCTTGTGTGATTGTTTGAGTTACCTGACTGAGTTTTCTATTTTAAGCCAATACGAAGTCAACAAACCGATCGTGCTTGAACCAGGGGACTCGAGGGGTGCCTCATACCTTCCCCTAGGTCAATAGAATTCCTTAACTGGAATCTCTGTCGCATGATCAGCATTTTAGAGTCAAACTTGTTTTTAAAATTGACGTTAATTTTATGGTGACTTGGCATACCAAAACTCGATGCCAAGCGGCGACTCTTTTTCTCTAAATAAAATCCCTTTTTGAAACATATTTTTTTGCCACTTGTGATTTGAAAACCCTTTTTTGAACTTAACATAATAAATGAATTTTGTGGGGAAAAAAAGGGCATGACAGTTTTAAATTAATGTTTCGAATATATTCAATGAATTTCTTGAAATAAATGCAGGTTTTGGACTAGATCTGTTGAGTTCAGCCAAACCCATAAGTTGTACTCTAGATAGCCCCCATTTGTGACAAGGTTTCTATGATTGGAAGCTTCACTTGAAAAATCCTAATAGGACCAGGAATCTTAGTAGGCATTTGGACATGAAATCAAATATTTTTCACTTTGTTTGAAATTTTGAAGTTGAAGTTGGAGTTGGACTTGAGTTGAAGATTGAGTTGTGTTTGGTTATAGTTTTTGAAAAGAATATTTGATTGTTTGAATGTATTAAAAGTGAAAAAGTGGGGGGGGGGGGGGGGGGAGGAAACAACATTTTTGGTGTTTTTCAAATTCCAAATATAACTTCAAGTTGTATTTGGAATATTCACGACCAAACATTGATTTTCAAGTAAAGTGAAATAATTTTCCGGAAAAAAGTGAAAACTTTCTCATGGCCAAACGGGTGCAACTATATCCCTCAACTTTGCGATTTAGAGCAGATATCCCTCAACTTTGCGATTTAGAGCAGATATACCCCTCGTTACAAAAGTGGTGTGTATATACCCTTGCTGTTACAAAATAGTGCAAATATACCTCTGCCGTTACAAAATGGTGTAAATACACCCTTTTCATTGACGGAGTTTTTTTTAAAAAAATTATTTAGGTTATTTTTAATTAAAAGAAATGCTGACTTTAAAAAAGAGTTTATCCATTTTTTTTAGTAGACATACTTTTTTAAAGCCACATAGTAATTTTTTTCCTGATGGGTAGGGTCTGGCTCGTTTAAGAAAACAACTCCGTGACTTTAAAAAAAATAAGTTTACCCATTTTTTTAAACGAATCGAACCCGATCCATCAAAAAAAAAATTACTATGTGGCTTTAGAAAAGCATGTTTTAAAGTCACATGGCATTTTTTTTAATTAAAAAAATAACCTAAATGATTTTTTTTTAAAATCCGTCGAAAAGAGTATTATCCATTTTTTTAGTATATTTACTATTTTGTAAAGCCACATATATATACCACTTTTGGGTAACAAGGGTGTCTCGCTCGTTTAAGAAAAGTTGAGGGGTATATTTGCACCTTTGCCCAAGTCTTTATATTCTTACGAGGTGGTGATGTTATATTGGAGAAATTCTATTCAATTTTTTCACATTAATCAACACTAATTGCAATTTAAAAAAAAATTACTAATGTGGCTTTTAGAAAAGCATGTTTTAAAGGGAGCATCCCATTTTTTCACGCAAATCCGAATTAAAAAAATACGAGCCACATAAATGATTTTTTTTTCCCGAGGTATCTAATAACCCGTTTCAAACTGTCGCACCTCTCCTAACTATTGCCCATTTATTCTGATATTTTTTTAGAGGGACAATTTTACATATTTCCTTCCAAATCCTCGCTATTATTAAGTGTGTATATTTCGATGTGTTTCAATTCTTTCGAACAAGAGAGGTTTGATGCATATATTAATTCAACTTCCTACTCGCGGTATGCTCTTTATGATCTCGGCTTTATTCAATTGCCATGTATTTAGCTATTGAGCCTCAAAGTTTATGTTTTTACGTGATCGCAGTCAAAAGAAAGTCCGAATTTTCTACGCACCTTATTTGATGTTAAGTCTTTATATTATTGTTTGAGTATGAGGTTGTGATATTATATTAGCTTTTTTAGAATGTTCTTTAGAAATATATATCATCATTAATCAAACTATCGGATCGGGTAATACTTAAGAAACTTGCAATATTTCTTAACGAAATCAAAGAATATATAGACTAGTAGAGACCCTCTATGTAGTTATATTTGATTACATTCTTGTGGATGTTCGATGAAAGTAAAAGAAATTAATAATGCATGTAGACCCTATTTGAACGTTAAACAGTTCAAGTCCTAGGATAAGATGGACCATGTCTAAGAAATTGCCGAAGATGGACCATGACTAGGTACTCTTTGTCAATATTTGGAGGATTTTAGTCACATTTTCCTTTGTATTGGGTTGTCTTGTATCCAAGCCTAACGAAAAGTTGTACCGTACTCCAGTGTTGACTTGACCGATGTATACTTTTCCACATGATTTAACTTGGCTCCAAGGGCACATCTATTCATTACTATTCCTCCGTTTCATAATATGTATCTTTAATTAGACTAATCTTAAAGTTTAAGAACGTAAAAAGATTGAATCTTATGATTTTTAACTAAAAGTATGTGTAATATAATTAAAATAACCGCTTAAGGTGTCACCTCATCTTCAGAAGCCCGCCAACCAAGAAGTCTGCCAGTCACCCACCCTCATCAACCAGTTGTCTGTATAGTTTAGGTTTCTAACTTCATGTTTGTTGATTGTCCAACTAAATAAGCTCAGTATTCCCACGATAGCTATGTTTTTCACTCAATTGTGGTAGAGAAAAGATAATAACGACTTTAGTAGTGAGTGGCTTACGTTCATCTGTGGATATCACATTGATATAGACACAAATATAATTGGAGCTTTATATCATCTGATTTGTTTTATCTTACCTAGTGCTATCTGCTGACAGCTATTGAATTTCAGCAGCTTGTATATTTTGAACTATCAGAAAAAAGAATCACTGTGAAGTTAAAGCATTTTTCAGCCACCGTGCCATATAAATGATGTAATAACCTAACAGAAGTATGCCCAAGTATACTGAATTAATGCACAGTAACCTTTGTGTCTCTTAAACTAAGTTTCTTTCTCATAACGGGACCAAGTTTTATACAGGACTGATAATGCTATCAAGAACCATTGGAATAGCTCTTTGAAGAAGAAGTTAGACTTTTATTTGGCTACTGGAAATCTTCCACCTGTGGGTGGAGATGGCCTTCAAAATGGTTGTAAGGACACCACTGGTACAGCTTCAGCTGAAAGGCTCTCGTTTGCTGACATAAAGGATCAGATTCAACAGAGCTTGCTTCATCAGGAACTACCGACGTATGTAAAATAGAAAATGGTAAGAATCGTCAAGATGCCAAACTGAATATCGATGCTTCCAATAGTGGTCCTCAAAATGAGTCCGCTGATTCTGAAGTTGTTAGGTGGGAGGCACAGTCACCAGCAATAGATGCTATCCACGTTAAACCAATTACAGAAATCACGTTTGAAGGATATGGAGCGAATAGTGAAGTTGATCAATTTAAAGTCATTGAAACTCCATTTGCTTGTGAAATACCTACATGTGGTACATTGTATTACGAACCTCCACAGTTAGGAAGTTGTATTTCAATGGATTCAGATCATCTAAATAATCGATGGGCTCATTGTGAATCTGATTCAAGTCCAAGTTTGTCACCTAGTTGTTTCTTTACTCCACCCAGTATTCTGAAGGGAAGTAGTTTGTATGCACAAACCCCTGAATCCATACTGAAAACTGCTGCTAGAAGCTTCCCGGCCAAATACACGCCTTCCACAATCAGGAAGAGGAAGTTGAGCTCCACGCCAGGTAATGAAATTAGGAATGCAGATGGAGATATGAGTAAGGATGAAGTGCGTGATGCTTGTGAGGAGAAACAAACCGACAGTTCAGAAAAATATGGCATGAATAGGGTGTTAGAAATATAATTTTGAATGTTCTAGAATTACAAGATGCATGTTTGTGTAGCCATGACTTTTAGAATACCTAGGCGCATGGATTTTGGGTTATCTAAGTTCCTTCTCTTTTGTATTGTCTAGGTACATTATTGTTTTTTGCATGAAGGTCAAGTTCATAGTGAGAGTGTGAAAGCATTTACTAGTATGAGTTTAGAATTATCCTTTAGCACCAATATAAACCCCCTTTGTAGCGTTATTATGTAATAGTGGAGTTTTATAATGATATGAATTGAGCATAATGTTCATCCTCTTTGTACCCTATAATATTATCGCCTCATATTTCCAACAAGTGGTATCAAAGCGTTAGTTCGATCGTGGAAGGTGTAAAGGTGAAATTTTGGCAATCTCCATTGAAGGTGTGTCTCCAGGTTTGATGACTTGTTGAGAGGTCGGTTGTTTGCAAAAGAAGAGTAAATTTTCGGGTTTGTGAAGAGAAGAACAACTCGTCGAAAAGGTGTGAGTCTTGAAGGACTTCACAAGATACGAAGAGAAGAAAAGAGAAGTCTTCCACGAGTTTGTGTTTGCTACAGCCAAATGTTCGTAGGTGATGGAGAATGAATTGCCGTTATGAAGGTGTATACAAAGAGGATGCTGAAAGTGATGCAGAAATCATCAAGAGTGATGAAGAATATGAAAATGAAAATTCAAAATTAAGGGGGAGTGTTAGAAATATAATTTTGAATGTTCTAGAATTACAAGATGCATGTTTGTGTTAGACATGACTTTTAGAATACCTAGGCGCATGGATTTTATGTATCTAAGTTCCTTGTCTTTTGTATTGTCTAGATACATTATTGTGTTTTCATGAAGGTCAAGTTCATAGTGAGAGTGTGAAAGCATTTACTAGTATGAGTTTAGAATTATCTTTTAGCACCAATATAAACCCCCTTTGTAATGTTATTATGTAAGAGTGGAGTTTTATAATGATATGAAGTGAGCATAATGTTTACCTCCCTCTTCCATCCTCTTTGTACCCTATGATATTATCAAGGGTCCGCCTCATATTTTCAACGGGAAGTTCTTCAAGAAATCCTTTTTTTTAAAAAAAAAAAAATTCCAGGATAAGTGTCCTGGGGTGTTGTATATCATTTTATGCAAACACAAAAGAAGGGGAGGGCTACACCATACCCCTGATATACAAACACAGATTGCAAGGCAATCTAGCAAAAAGGAGAATGTTAAAACTAGTTAGCTATACATTAGTCCTATACACTTTAGCTCACAAAAAAATTAGCTTTGTCATATCTTATCCTCATGCTAGGCATTTGACTCTTGTCTAAGTAGTAAGCACCAAAGGCCCCTCTTGGCATCTGTTGAAGGTTATGACTCAATGATGGATTCTCCTTAGATGATGCAAATTTAGCCAGAAAATCAGCAGTTTGTTACCCTCTCTCGTAGCAATGTTTGAAAGTAATCTCCATTTGATCCCCTATATCCATAGTTTCCTCAATGATATCCTTTATAGTAAGATTGTTAGAGGTCCTGTTTGTTAACATTTCCACAATCATCAATGAATCAGACTCTATATAGCTTTGTCTGTATCCATTGTTTTTGATCCATTGAGCAGCATATCTGATTGCCATAGCTTCTATCATGTTATGACTAGTACCTTGAACTGGGATTGCAAAGGCAAAAATCATGCTTCCAGTCTCATCTCTAGCTATTCCCCCGATTCCAGCTCTGTTGCCATGATTGTTGTAGCTCCCATCAGTGTTAACTTTTATTTTCCCAGTTGGTGGCATGCTCCATGTTACTTGTGTAATATTTGCTCTTGGTTTAAGCTTCTCCACTACTTCACACAGTTGATGCCAAGGCAACTCCATTTTGAACTTTGGGAATGCTTTGTCCATTGCTGCTTTGAGATACCAAATCACTTCTTGTTGCATTCTCCTAATGTAGAATTTTTTCTGATCTCCATATCTGCAAGAGCATCTGTTTGTCCACATTACCCAACATATGATAACTGGGATAACATGAATTATCATCTTGTGCATTTCATTTTTGCTCCGGTTTGCCACCATTCATGTAGAAAAGCTCTAACAGGTTGGACTTGATAACTGATTCCAAGAGGTTGTCCAAAATATTTCCACAGAAATAGAGCAGGCTCACTTTCGATGAAAAAATGTTGGATAGTCTCTGGTTGAGCATTTGAACAGCATAAGCAGTCAACTGGCATGTCCACAAACCTGCAAACAGAGTTGTTAGTGAATGGTAGCTTGCTTTTAATCAATCTCCAGGTAAGAAATGAAAATTTAAAAGGGATGCTTTTGTGCCAGGCCCTGTTGATTAACAGGTCCTTTTGTCTATGAGTTCTTATCCCATTCCAGGCTTCTTTGTTGGAAAAAACTCCATCTGCAGCAAGCTTCCACATTAAGTAGTCTTTTTTGTGTTGTGATCCAATCTTGATACTGGCAATGTGATGTAGCAGCCAACCAGGAACTATGTCTCCCAAGCTTTGCAAGTCCCATTCATTATCAATAATGAAGTTTCTTACTCTTGTTCTACTAGAGTGTACATAATCCGGGCAGTAAGTAGCAATAGCTCCATAACCAGTCCAGTTGTCCCACCAAAAGCTGATATGACCATTTTGAATTTTCCAGATCATGTGTGGCTCAGCATCACTTCTAATTTTAGTCAGAGTTTTCCAAATGTGAGAATTCCCAGACACCCAGACTTTAGCTACAGGATGTGCTCTTATGCAGTACTTAGCCTTTGTGAATCTAGCCCACAAAGAGTCTTGACACCTAAATCTCCACCATTTCTTGATATCCAGAGATTTACAAATGTCAGTCATATTTCTGATGCCCACTCCACCTTCCTCTTTAGGAAAACACAAGTTCTCCCAAGAACTCCAGTGGTATCTTCTTTTATCATTGCTTGACCCCCAAAAGAATCTTGCAAAATGCTTCTCCATTAAGGAAATGGTGCCTTTGGGGGGACTAAGGGCAGTTAAGGTATAGATAGGTAAAGATTGGAGCACACTTTTGATCAACACCAGCTTTCCCCCATGAGACAAAGATACTGTTTTGCCATCCATTCAGTCTTTTAATGACTTTGGATAGCATTTTTTCAAAGTATTCCACCTTTTTCCTTCCAATATAGATGGGGCACCCCAAGTATTCAAATGGGAACTGTTTGTCAAGAAAACCAGTTGCTTCTCTAATCTTATTTATTCTACTTGGACCAGTGCCTGGAGCTGTTAGGAAAAAACACTTGGCTTTGTTCATTTTCTGCCCCGAGCATCTATTGTACCACCGAATTTGCTTCATAATCATCTTGATGGCCTTGGTGTTTCCACTCGTAAAAATGACAATATCATCTGCATAAGACAAATGGTTAATGACAGGACCTGTATCTAACATAGCAAAAGGCAAGAAATGTTCACTATGAATCAAACTGTTAAGAAGCCTAGCTAAAACTTCTGCACCAATGATAAATAGAGATGGAGAAAGAGGATCTCCCTGTTTCAGGCCTTGAGATGATGTGAAAAATCCATGTCTTTTGCCATTGATTATGATAGAATACCAAACGTTGGACACAATGCCCATGATCATATTGGTAACAGCATCCGAGAAACCAAACTTTTTGAGCACTGCTTTGATGAAGGACCAAGACATTCTGTCATAAGCTTTTGCCATATCCAGCTTGATCACCACATTACCCCCTTTGTTCTTACACTTGATATTTTGCACAATCTCTTGAGTTAACTGGACATTTTCTGTTATCAGTCTTCCTTTCAAGAAGCCACTTTGATTTTCAGAGATCATAAGGGGCAGTAAAGGATTCAATCTCCTGGAAATGAGCTTGGTGATAATCTTGCTCGAGAAATTACTGAGACTTATAGGTCTGAACTCTGTAAAATTACTAGGGCCTTCTACTTTAGGGATTAGCACAAGAAGGGTATGTGAAAAGAATTTGGTCATTTTTCCTTTCATGAAGAAAAACTGAACAAATTCTACCACTTCCCTCTTGATTATATCCCAACAGCAATGGTAGAATTTTCCAGTATATCCATCAGGCCCAGCAGCACTGTCAGTGCTCATGTTAAAAACAGTCTCCTTAATTTCATCTTCTTCAGGACATTTAATCAAAAAACTGTTGTCTTCATCACTGATACACTCCGGGATGCAATTCAAAATTTGAGGGTCTACAATGGCCTTCTTTAAATTAAAAAGCTTCTCAAAGTGGTTAACAGCATTTCTAGCAATTCTGTCTTCTCCAGAAATCCAGTTTCCTTTCTTATTCATGATTCTTTGAATATTCAATTTTCTTCTTCTTTCTCTAATGGCAGCATGAAAGTACTTGGTGTTGCTATCCCCATCTTCAAACCATCTAATATGAGACTTTTGTTTCAAAATGCTGTCTTGTTTATTAAGCCAGCAAACATATTCAGCATGACCTCTATTAAGATCCTCTCTACTATTTTCAGACCTTGCAGCCAAGTCCATCTCCTCTAAAAACTGCATTTTGGCCTCCCAATCATCAGTGTTTTCATGCACATCACCTATTTCTTCTCTAGACCATTTAGACAATCTCCTACCAAGATTTTTCAGCTTCTGTTGAAGTCTCCACATAGGGTTGCCCTCAATAAAGCAATTCCATTCCTCAGCAACAATAGTTTTAAAGTCAGCCTGATCAGTCCAAAATTCCAAAAACTTGAAATATTTTTTACCCACTGTAGAGCCATTGTTACAATTAAATAACATAGGTCTATGATCTGACCCTACTCTAGGAAGGTGTCTTACACTGTTACAATTGTATTTCTGTGCCCAAAGATCATTGATAAAAATCCTATCAAGTCTTTTCCAAATTCTTTTGCATGGCCTCCTATTATTACACCAGGTATATTTGGAACCTGTATACCCCAAATCAGCCATGCCACAAGAGTCCATGCACTCAGCAAAGGCAAAGCTCTTGGAGTTTCTATGAGGTCTGCCCCCAAGCTTTTCCTCTGGATGGAGGATGACATTAAAATCTCCCCCAATGCACCATGGGCTTGTGATAGAGTTATTCAAGTCCTCTAGACTGCTCCATAATTCCAATCTTTCTGCTGCTTTGCATTTAGCATAGACAGCAGTGACATAGAAGTCTAGACTAGAAGTATTTTCCTGAATTTTCATAGTGATCAACCGGTCATGATTCTTAATGGTGGTGACAATGCAATTATCCCTCCAAAAACACCATATTTTACCATTAGGATTGGTGATACAATGTTTGAATCCCAAGTATCTTTTATAACCCTCTACTTTGTTCTTATTCACCATAGGTTCTGAAATAGCCACCATGTCAACCTTGTATTTATTAACCATTCTTTTGAGTCTCTGTATTGCTTTTTTGGATCTGACCCCCCTTATGTTCCATATGATTGCACTAATCATAAGAAACATCACGAGCTTGCTGACTTTTTCTTCTCTCCCCTTTGCAGGACAGAGCTTTTATGTTACTGCTACTTCTTGCCTTTCTAATAACCTTCCTGTGTTTATTTCTTCCTCTTCTTTCTGGAGATAGCCCATTCTTGTCACTAACATCTTTGATGTGTTGTTGTTGCTCCTGGCTTAACTCATGGTCTGTGTATTCCTCCTCGTGTTCCCTCTCTGTATCATTGTCATCTCCCTTCTTATTATCATTCCCAGTGTTCTCTTCCTTGTTTTGAGTGTCATAAGAATCCATCAAGTTGTCATTAAGATCCACAATCAAATTTATCCCTGGTTTGTTAGCAGTTGGCAGATTAGAGGATTCTTTAGAATTTTTGGAATTGTCCTCTATATTGTCTCCAGTTCCTTCCTCCCCTCCATTCTTATTCTCTTGCTTCTCTTCATTATCCACTTCTATGTAGTCTCCAGTCTCTATTTGTTGTAGATTATCAGATTTTTCCTGTATACAAATCATGTTTTGCTTGTTCTCCATTTCTGCTTGTCTTTTAGACTGTACAGTTTGTTCTTCAGTAGACTGTACTGTTTGTTCATTAGTTACAACCTCCCTTTCATCCTTGTTACCTATTCCTTCTGTAGAAAAAAATTCATTTCCTTCCTTGCTTTTGCCCTTATTGATCTTGACTTTCACATTGGCCCTTTTTTTTGGCATCTTCTTCTTCCTATTCCTCCTTATCTTGTCTAGTATGTCTTTAAGAACAGATTGATCCTGCTCCTGATCTCCGTCGTGCTTCTTTCTACTATCAGTCCCTCCATGTTTATATTTCTCCTCATTTTCCATGTTTTGGTTCTTAGCCTTCCATTTTTTCTGCTTCTTCTTTTTGCCCCTATCTTTGTTAACACCCTTCTCATTATTCACTCCTTTAGCATCTTCATTCTTCTTCTCCACATCTTCCTGTTCCATCCTTTTAACTTCCTCTTTTTCATGTTTTTCAGTGTTTCCCTTAATACCATCAGATTCTTCCTGCTTTTCGTCTTCATCTTTCTTTTGTATCAGGTCCCTGTCATCCTCTTTGTTGTTACTTTCATCATCATTGCTCTGTTTTTTATTAGGTTCATCAGTATTCTCCTTCTCCTCCATCTTCTTATTTTCCACTTTTCTACATTGTAGTATCGAATGTCCCAATATTCTGCAATGTCTACAAAATTTGGGAACACCCTCATAATCAATTTTTTGATAAAACCCTTTCCTTGGACAATTTACATCTTCAGACCCCACAAAAATAGATGTGAGCTTAGTTTTAGTAAGATCAACCTCTACTTTGATTTTAGCCATGCTTGGTCTGGTTCTTTTTTCAGTAGCAGTGTCTAAGGTTAAGGGCTTACCAATAGGGGCAACAATTTGCTTCAAGTAATTCCATGTGTGGCAATGAAACGGTAATTCCGGAAGTAAAACCCATACCGGAACAATCGGAGAATCCTCCTCCGGCCTGAAATCCGGCGACCATTTTTCGAGCCACATCACTTGCCCATCGAAATCAATTGATCGTTTGTACCACACCTTTTTGCAATCCTCTTCATTTCCGAATTCTAAGAAAACAATACGATGATCATAGACACCAATTTGGACCTTTTCTCTGAGCGTAATTTTCTCAGCAAATCGTGCTCTCAGCTTCTCAATTTGAGGACGGGTTCTTATGAATTTTCCAACAAGGGTAAATTTGCATTCTTCCGCCATATCCCCATAAAATTCGCTGGTTTTGAATAACACCGCATGTACTCCATTGTGCTTCGTATAATTAGCCTTAATTGCAGGATTCCCAAACTTATTATTGTTAGGGTTCTGAGCAGGGGCTTGAATAGCCTTTGCATAGTCACTTTTTTCTTGAATTGCTTGTGGGGATGTAACCGTAGATGTAGTAGCTTTGTTAATCTCCCCCGTACGCGCTGTTTCCGGTAGGTCCGGCGTCCCCATGGGACGGAGCGTGTAGCTCAGACGCTCGTGGGAGTACCGTTAGAGGAATAACGTATCTATTGTACGGATTACAAATAGCATTGGGCCATGCAATACCAAAGCTTTTAATGCCTCTCCTCCATATGGAGTAAGGTCTAAGTGAAAATCCATCTTCAAGTCTGTGGAGAAACAGCTTAAGTTTGCATTCGACAATGAACAGCACACTAGTACCGCAATAAATGATTCAACTATCATCTCATGTAACAGATTGTTTACGTGCAACAAAAATGGGTATCATCTCCCCTAGAACCCTATGGTAAGCGCCACCCTTTCCTTCTAAATTTCATAATATTGCACTGTCTAGTGGTTGAATCTGAAATCAATTCCCATTGATATATATTCAGAATTTCCTAATATAAATCCTTAGTAACATAATATTAGCTCAGTTACGGAGTATTCTAACAGCTTCTTTATTATCTTTCTTATAAGATTTCTGCTCAACATTAAGGTTTAGCTCAAACTTCAGAGAAAGAGTCCAGTTAACAGTGTGTCTAAGTAATTGTTGATTAGATATTTAAACTCTGTTCATGAATGATGCAACTTCTTTTCTGATTTAATTGTTGAGAAATCACATTTGCCAAATACTGACAATGTAAAATATATTTATATTGCTGCTTCTGCTACACGAAGCACTAACAACAATAACATACCCAGTGTAATCCCACAAGTGGGGTCTGGAGAGGGTAGAGTGTACGCAAACTTACCCAACCTTGGCAGGTAGAGAGGTTGTTTCCGATAGACCATCAGAGACACGAAGCACTAACAGTGTTCTGATATGCGACAACACGGTTCACTGACTAGCTTTCCTTCAACGATTCATGTTAGCATTAGCATTACCATGTCATCAATTGCTTGTGACATGATTATTTTTGTGATATTTCTGAAAATATTCCTTTTTTTTTCCTGGTTTGGGAAGGGGGTGACTTTGAGTACTATTTGATTCTAATTGGATTACATCGTTATAATTTTCATCTTTTCTGTTGTGCAGGATTAATTACTGCTGGAATCAGTGTTTTAACCCTGGTATTATCCGAAACACTGGCTGCCATGCAGTTGATTTTTTTGTAAAACTTCATCAATTTCGAGAAGAATTGACCTTGCATATATTCATTTGTTTTAGGTTCGCTTAGATTTTTCTTTTCCTTTTCCTTTTTTTCTTCTACACCAATTATTTGTAGGTCCTTGGTCATTCATTATGCATAGATATTATAGCAGTGAGTACAATTAAACTTGAAGATAAGTTGCAATCTATTAGTGTAGAAACTCCCTTAAATACGTTGTTAGAAAAGTTCTATCGAAAATAGTTACTTGCTCAATATGATCAATTGTTTTGTTATGTAGTATCTTTGCAGTTAATACAAGTAATAAGGTAAATCCGTCAAGTTTTCTGGACTCAAATGGCAAATCTTACGTGACATTGCTATCTCAATAGTTTTTCATTCATTTTGAAGATCTTATATTTTTGCTTAATCTGCTAATTATGCAGTACCACTTAGGACATTAGATAGATTCTGAAACTGCTGATTAAGGACATTATATTGTTCACAACTAGAATTGTAAGGAGGGGAAGAAGACAACGGTCACAGTTTTATTTCATCAAGAAATACAACGTTGGCACTTGCAAACATTACTTTTAATTTCTTATTTTATCCTACTATAAGTTCTAAAAGTACTTTTGGTCCTTGTGAGAAGTCTCTTAGATTTTCCTTAAATTTTACCTATCAACATTGTGACAAAAAATGAAATGGAGGGAGTAATATCTCATCTGCACTCACCTCGAATCCTTCCTATTGGAGAAATTAATCCTTCGCATTTAAGTCTCTGTAACTTTAATTAAATCTCTGTAACTTTAATTTTGAGTTATCTGTTTGTGTGCATCTCGAATTGTATCATTTAGTTTGATTCATAGGTAAATACCAAAGTAAATCACCAAATCACGAACGTATCCAATAAAGTTACAATCAGATAATATTTCACTATAATAACCAAGTCTTTTTTAGAATCGGTTTTATCTTATGTTATATTATATTTTCTCTATAACAACATTCGCTATAGCAATCAAAATATATCTAGACAAACGGTGCTATTATAGAGGGGCTTGATTATAGTAAAATAAGATCTCGTGGGAGGATTTACAATTTTGTGAGTTTTGAATTCTAGCCCTTTTAAGTTATCAGATTCTAAATTAATAATTCGTACATATTAAATAAATCTTTAAAATAAATACAAGATTTGAACCAAAGCTATTGGGTTCTACCGAACCCCTATCTTTCGCTCTTCTTCCGCCACTGTAAGATCCTCATGTGTTGACTTGGTTTTCATTATTCGTTTGTCAACACTCGATAATAGTCCCTCCGCTTCAATTTATATTAAAAAAAATAAATTAGAAATGATTTAACTTAAGCTTCTATTGTATTCTTAATGAGGTGTTTTATATCTACATAAAAAAATTATATAATTTTAAAATATCGTGTCCAATCAATCTGTTTCGCATAAATTAGAGGAGCACACAGCGAAATCATGAAATGGATGATGACTTTTAAAAGTGCTAATTCCAGATTCTCGCTTTTTTCAGTCTTTTTCCTTCATTTTACCGCTCGTCTATAGAAGACCAAGATAACATAAAGAAGAAAAGACGAATGGTTCAAGTATCTAAACCCCCAAAAAAAAACAAAAAACAAAAAATAAGAATGGTTCAAAGTAAATGCTATTAGTAGCTTTTAGATGATGCATTAAGCCAACTCATTCTTCAGTTCAATAAAAGTATATGACTAAATCAAATAAACTGAACAAGCAGCCGTCTTAGCTCAGCTGGTAGAGCGCGTGGCTTTTAACCACGTGGTCGTGGGTTCGATTCCCACAGACGGCGCACACTCCTTTTTTGGCCTGAAACTCATTTTAAATTTATCAGCCAGGCTTCTGATTATATGATGAGTAGTTTCTCTACTCATGATCTGCCGGATGTGGGTTTGATCCCACAGACGCTGCAAACTCCTTTTTTGGGCCGAAACCCATTTTAAATTGATGGGTCAGGTCTCTGATTATATGATGAGCAGAGAAACTGTGATTTTCTCGTTTCAGATGTTGGTTTGATTCCCACAGACAGTTGGTTTGATTCCCACAGACGGCGCAAACTCCTTTCTTGGGCTGGAACTTATTTTAAATTTATGGATCAGGCCTCTGATTATATGATGAGTAGAGAAACTGTGGTTTTCTCGTTTTATGACCTGCCGGATTTGCTCTCCCAGGCGCAAAGGATCTATATATAAAATATAAAGCTAGGCATAAATAAGGTGATGTGATACCTCTCAATGGTCAAGAATTGTATTTATTTTTTTTGCTTCTTTTTTCAGGCTTTTTCCTTATTTTTTTATTTTTTTTCTCCTGATTTTATATGTCTTATTGACAACATTAGTTAAAGTTCAATAATTAATACCCCACTCTTCCTATTCCTTTTTCTGCCATTTCTCTTCTTTTTTCCACTAAACTCGGTTTAATACGTAGAATTTCAAAGCCAGTAACGTAGTAACGTACAGTCGTCCCCCTTAACTGCAATTTTCCCTTGTTGTTTTGATTCAATTCAATTTAATTTTTAGAAGGCCAAAAGCCACCACTCATCAAATGTTAACCGTTGTATGACTCAATTGAAAAATTAAAAGCCTCGTTAACTTGGTTGTGTTGGAAATTGGGGGAGGAGAAGCACTCTCAATCAATCAAATTCTCGGTTGAAGACAAGTGAGGCAATGATTCTTCTTTGTTCCACTCAACTTGGCTTACAAAAAAGGCTACATTTTTTCTTCTCAAACTACATGACTATAGTACCTAGATATTTATTGGACTATCCTAGCATGTACAGAGGCGGATCTAGGATTTGAAAGTGCCGGATGTCATAATTTTCTCAATTAATGTACATCTTGTTAGGAACATGTTGGGTCGGGTCCATCTCTTTTTAGTTTATTCGGATCAACTTAATAGGTCTTTTTTTATTTGCAAATATGAAAATTACATCTCAAAAATCAGGAAACGAACACAATTAACATCATAAATAAGGAATCACGCCCATTAACAACAAGGTAAAACCAACATTTTCACCAAGAGACTTGCATCTTTTATGTATATTAAAAAATGAACTTGCACATGTAAAATAACATCTTCAATAAGGAAATTACACCAATTAAATTAAGAAAAATAATAGAAAAACTCCTCAATAGGTAATTACACCCCATAAATAAATGTAGAATTAGATAAACTACAAGTTCTCAAAAATAAATCATAAATTTCATGTTTTTTCTAAGCAATGCTTGTGAAATTTCCATCACAATTTAAGTAGTAAAGTGATTTAAATTGATAACAATTATAGAATAGCACAATTTTTTATAATACATTCCCTCCGTCCATTTTTATTTGTCCACTATACTAAAAATATATGTCCACTTTTACTTGTAAGTTGTATAGTTTGAAAAATCGAGACATAATTTACCATTTTATACCTGTTTTGCCCTTATTATTAAGTACTCTAATTCATTTCTCGTTTTATTTATTGCTTAATAATAGTGTCCCAAGTCAAATATAGACAAGTAAACATGGACGGAGGGAGTAATAAACAAAAGAAATTATAAAAAATAAAAATAAATTGAATTTTGATCTCAATCCAAAATTCCCATTGAGACCCAAGTTTTTCGATTTAAATACTCACATATTTGATATTAAGAAAAATGCTTAATTTAAGGAATTTTGAAGTTACTATTTGTGTGTTCTCGCTAGAGATCACAGATAAAATAATAGAATAGAGGAAAGACAATATAAATAATAAAAAGATAAATAGAAAATTAGGAGAGCCGAAAAGGGAATTAGTAGTACAAAGGAACTAAAAAGCACAAAGAAAAACGGGAGTCGGAAATGTTCAAGATAGATTTAAACTTGTGTCTACCAGTCATGGCACATTTGTCTAATTTGCGACTGCGGGTGGCAGGATCAAATATTTAACCTAGCTTAAGCAAATTGTAACATAGATATATCAAAAATTTATCAATCTAGGGGATGCCATGCTACCCCCACCCCAAAGGGTGGATCCGATCCAGAGCATGTACCTAATCTTTTTTTTTTTTTTTTGTTACGCATGTACCTAATCTAGTACATGTATCATCATTTAATCATATTCATCCTCTTTTTTTCTTAAATACATGTATTCAACCATACATGTATCCTTACACTAAAATAGAAATACATGAACTAGCTAAATTCATGTATCACATAGATCAAAAAGTTTTTTTCTTCTTCAAAGGTAGGGTTCACATTTCAACACTCCCCCTTGAACCTTGTGGTTGAAATTCACAAAGTACTCTTCGACTTCTCAAATCTGGATTTCTGCCTCTTCCTCTTGAAGCGCCAGTAGCAAAGTTGTCTCTTATTCCTCCTCTTCTTCTTCTTCTTCGAGGAGTTTGAGTCGATCACAGCCTTGGCTTGTAAAGCTAGCTCAACACCATATTCGTTATGTGATCTCATCATTCTCCTAAAGATACTCATCTTCTCAAATTCTCTCATCTTCTGATTTCTAATTTTGCTTTAGAAGGCACATCATCAGTTTCATCAGAACTTTCCTCTTCAACACTACTCTTCCCCTTTGGAGATTTCTCAGTAATCAAGAGTAATTCTTCTTCATCATTTTCTCACTTATCATATTTATTGTAAAAACATTTTAGGTTCTACAACAATAGATAGTATTTTGGAAGCGTCCATCTCTTCGGGATTCACTTCATTAAATTCCTTCAAAGCTTGAGTTGTCAAATTCGACAACATGCTCTCTCATGTTTATAATCATAAACATCTTCATCTCGGGGTTCATAAAAAGAACCTTCTCTGACATCTCTTCATCAATCAGAGTGTGTATTTTCATATCCATCTTTCTCATGGCAGCAATATCATTCGCTACTTCTCTATTCAAGATTCTTCATCGTGCAAATACTTCAAACAAATACTTCATCAAGGTTGACACCTTTGTTGGGTTCCTTGCCCTAAAAAACATCCTTCGAAAGCTGTTGACTTTTGAAATTTTGGTAATTCCACACCTGCCAAAATAATTCCTTCAAGCTGATGCTTCTCTAGCACATCATTCTCAAAGCTATAGTAGTTAATCTCATTTATATTTATTCTCTCGAATTTGTTGAAAAATTCGATTCTCCACAGGTCCCTCGAGGCAACATGGCTCTGATACCAAATGTTGGAAAATTGGGGAGGAGAAGCACTCTCAATCACTCAAATTCTCGGTTGAAGACAAGTGAGGCAACGATTCTTCTTTGTTCCACTCAACTTGGCTTACAAAAAAGGCTACATTTTTTATTCTCATACTATATGATTATTGTACCTAGGTAATTATAGGACTATCCTAGCATGTACCTAATCTAGTACATGTATCATCATTTAATTATATTCATCCTCCTTTTTTCTTAAATACATGTATGCTTACACTAATATCCAAATACATGAACTAGCTAAATTCATGTATCACATAGATCAAAAAGCTTTTTTCTTCTTCCAAGGCAAGGTTCACATTTCAACAGGTTGTTATTAGTTCAATTATAATACAACAATTTCATAACTCATGGAAAAAATTCAGTAAAATTCGATTGGCACCTAAGGCAGCAAGGAATCATCACTGGAGGAGAAATCAAGCATGGTGAGAAATTCAAATGGTAAGAAGCTTCATGCTTGATTAGTCTTTTTTCTTTTCACTTGCTTTTGAGACTTGAAGGGCTTTTTGGCCATTATTGCTATATTGGTTGAAAATTTGTGGAAGTTTCACTTAATTTTATCATGTGCAACAAAAAATATTGCTTTGTAAGTTCTATATTTCAGTATTTTACTTTTGAAAATATTGTTTACCTTGCCGATATTCAATTTTTTATTTTGTTTGCGGCTAAAGAGGATTTTTTTTTTTTTTGGTGTGTAGCATTATACTCTTTATAATTTATGAATTCAGGGGATTTGGGACTACAACATTGCGATCTTGAAAGTCAACCTTTGTGCTTCTATCTCAGATGACAGATTTTTAGCGAAGCAAATGATGTGCATGTGGATTATGATTTTTTAGAAGTGTTGAGCATTTTGGAATGCACATTCTTTTCTTATGTGAATAACTTTTTATCTTCTTCTTATAGGAAAATATAAGTTTTCTTTAATGATGCTTTGGGGTTTAATTTCCAAATTGCATGATACCAAAATATATCAAGTTTTGTTTAATTGCCAAAGAAAGAAACACATGAACGCTCAGAGTGCTCTCCAAACATGTATATTAGTTAAACTATTTATTAGATATCAAGTTTTGTTTAATTGTCAAAGAAAGAAACACATGAACGCTCGGAGTGCTCTCCAAACATCTATATTAGTTAAACTAGTTATTAGATGTTTCAGCACTAAAGCCCGATCTCATCTTGTCATCGACTAAAAGTGGGATCCATTTCCATATAGAGTGAGAACCTTAAATTAGACTATGATTAATGTTGGACGCATGGCTCATTGGCTGCTCTTCCTCCCTCGAATTTTAATTGTTGACTACAAATTCGTTTTATATTATAACTAAAGGGAGTTAGGTTTATTCACAATTTCACTGCATGTGCATCGTTGCACGTATGGAATTTACTTAAATCTTGTACTTCCATATATTGTCTATGTGGTTCTCCACTAATTTTTGAATAATAATGAGTTTGATTTCATGAATGAATGTCGTATGTATATGAGCTGATACTAATACATTAAGAGATGTGCACATCCAGATTTTATTAGGGTTTAATACTTTTATATTATATGTTATGATCTGAGCAAATTTGTACTAATATCATTGAAGTGCAAACTAATATACTATTCTATTATACATATCAATGGAAAAGTAAGTGCACCAAATTTCATGACGAAATACTCTCGGAGATATTAGTTCAGTGTAGTATATTCAGTAACACTAATCAATACCACAAATTTTGGCATGATTGAGGAAAGTACAATTTGTTTTACTTTTTGTTCTTATCATGTGTTATTTTTTACCTTATCAGAAAAAAGATTAATGTATAAATTCAACAAGACTTGATATGACCGCGCGAAGGGCTGATAAATTTACTAGTTTATGTATTCGACTGGCTTTGTCCAATTTTGCTAGCTAAGCTCAATTTGGACAATTTTATCGTTGTCTTAGTTCTTGCAACTGGAACAATGTGGTGTTTGAAATATACAGGCCCGAATATCTGAAAATTGGACAAAAGGCCCCAATTTCCACTCAGGGTCTGGTATCCACTTTGAGGCCCCAACGAATCCGGATTTGCATTACGTAAGGTCATTAAAGGAGAAAGCACTCCCTACCAAAATTTGGGAAAAGGACACAGGCAATTTGCACGATTGTCCTTCATACAGACAGGTCTTTAATTTTTGTCCCTCAATTCGCTGATCTTTAATTTTTGCCCTTCGCTTAAAAAGGTGGCCGAAAATATCCCGAGGTTCTGGGTTCGAAACACAGTAGAGTCAAAAATAATAATATTTTCGCAAGGCATATGAAACCTATGCCTTTTCGAGCGAAGTTACATAGAACCTATGCCGGAGACGGCAGACTTTGCATTGTAAGGCAAACTTTTAGCCTTGCAATTTTTATTTTTATTTTTGAATGAGCAGGGGTTCGAACCCAGAACCTCAGGATATTTTCTGCAACATTTTTAAGCGAAGGGTAAAATTTAAAGACCAGCAATTTGAGGGGCAAAAATTAAATACCACCCCAAAAGAAAGACAATCCGAGCAAAAAAAATGAAAAGGACGCTACCTAGTAATTAGCAATTTGTTGGCCCATGTTTTGGCTTAATACCGCGATTAGGCCTTTCAGCCCAAACTATTCTCAGGCACTAGCCCAACAACCCATTTACTACAAAAAAATTCAGACTTTTGTGGCGACTAAAGTTGCAACAAAAGATCAAAATGTCGCCACTAAAGGTTCATCAATAAAAGATAGGATTTTTTGTGGCGATTTTAAGATCAGCCACTAAAGGTTCATC
Organism: Lycium ferocissimum; assembly: GCF_029784015.1. Taxonomy (NCBI): domain Eukaryota; kingdom Viridiplantae; phylum Streptophyta; class Magnoliopsida; order Solanales; family Solanaceae; genus Lycium; species Lycium ferocissimum. The sequence continues at coordinate 66,440,198 of NC_081342.1, forward strand.
ACAAAAAGATAGGACTTTTTTGTGGCGATTTTAAGATCAAAAATTCGCCACTAGAGGTTCACTACAAAAAGATCAGACCTTTTTGTGGCGACTAAAATAGCCACTAAAGGTCGATGAAAAAAAATTGATATTGAGCCTTCAAACAGTATCCTAAAACATATTCAATATGTGTTAATTAGTAAGTATACGTTTATTGAAGCTTCAAGAAATACCAAAAAACATGTTTAACATGTGTATAATTAGTAAATATACGTTGATTATACATTTATTAAATAGAAATTATACAACAATGATACATTTTTTAAACACATACCATAGGAATACATATTATATACAACAATGATACAGTTTCTATATATATGATATATTTTCTACACAACAATGATATAATTTCTATACATATACTGAAATTAGTTGAAAAAAGGCTAAAAATGGAATTATTTTAAAAAAAATTAAAGATGTCTTTTAAGCTTCTTGGGCCATCAGTAATCAATAGTTTGGGCGGGATGACTATTTGTGTCCTTTTCCCTCAAAATTTTCTTCATTCTGGGGTTCAAACTCGAGACCTCTGGTTAGTTATAACCCTTGGTGGTCCACAAGGCGGACTTGGTAAAAATTAATTAAAAGGTACTATACTTGATGTGTCGTGAAATTACGGCACATTCGATGGCAATTCCTTAGGCTTTTGTGACTCTTCAAGCACTTTTGGTGTTATTTTTCGTATGTTTGTGTTGATTTGTAGGATAACAAGATTCGGAGAGCATAATGAAGCAAAAAAAGCCAAAATGGAAGAAGCACGACCTGCGAGCCGCAGGTCACACATGAGAGACGCATGTGTTGCAGCAAGTGTGTGTAGAGATTTGTGAAATTTTGAAAAGTTTGGCTACAGCATCTGCGAGTAGCACCTGCGTCCACCTGCGAGGGACATCCAAGACCGCAGCTGCTGCAAGTCATTTATCTAAAATGCAAGACATGCGAGAGTTCTGTACAACATGCAGCTTGCAGGTTGCACATGTAACACGCAGACAGGCGTGCAGGGATATTTTTATCCACAAATTGTTCTCGTTTTGGAAGGCTATAAATACTCTCCTAGGGTTTTGTAAAAGATATTCCACACTTTATTTGTTGTCTTTTTGTAGAGGCTCATTGATTATTGGTTGTTGAAACTTTAAAGAGGAATCTTCCACTTTTGTTGTCTTCTTCCATTAACTTTGTAAGCTTTTATGAATACTTTATTTACCTTTGTCTTTTACCTAATGGAAATGAGTAGCTAAACCCATTAGTTACGGTTGTGGGACCAAATGTGTTAGTTATGTGATTGAGTTTCATATTTAAACCGCATCTTTATGTTAAGGATGCATCCTATCAACTTTTTATGCTTTAATGTCTCTTAATGGTTGCAAACATTATTTGTGCCTAAGTACTTTTACTTTGCTTGAGAAAGAAAGTGAAAGCTAGGAAAAGAGTTAGATAGCAAGGATTTGGGTCATTACATCCATCTAATAGCTTGAACTAGAGATAGGAAAGCTAACTTGAAACATTAATAGGTGTTCACATTTTCCACATTCTAAGGCTTGAAAAAGCTTAGGAATGATATTTATCAATTTGGTTAAGAGAGTTTTGATAAAGTTACGTAGCCCATATTTAGTTGCATCTAGACATTTAAAGAAGTTGAATTGAACCACAACCTTAGTCCCTTTATCAATAGTTCACATTCTATAACAACAACTCTTAGTCATTAATGATCAAATTTCAAACCAATCATTATTATATTCCCCCCTCTTGAAATACAGACTAATAGTCGAGCATTACACTTAGCAAGTATATTTATTCATTGTATTCTCTGTGGGATTCAACCCCAACCTTGTTGGATTCTATAGTTGATAACGATCACTTACTCCTACTATTAAAGGTGTAATTTAGGTGTATCAATACTTTATTTCAAGTAATGGTTTCACTCTGAAAGGAGAATTCTGTTCATTCAAGGTTATGGAAGTATTCAAGAGCATGCAGCAATGGTGAAAGGTGTGAAACAATAGTTTCTTCCTTATCCAGCAACAGCTCAAAAGCCTAGAAATTTCAAGAATATTGTTCCCTCCGTCCTAGTTTACTTGAAATTTTTTTTTGAAATTCAAACTATGTGAAATTTTGACCAATATTTTAGACCGTATTTTTTCATCATGTCGACATGAAAAATTACATCTAATACTTTTCATATAGTTTTAGAGTATCTTAAAGTTTATTTTAAAATATTGAATTGATCTAATCCAACTTTAATTTCAAAGATTAGTTAAATTAACTCTTGATAAATTGAGACTGGAGTAGCAGCATGCACCAAGAAAGTCTAATTAAGTTGATTTTTGATACTCTTTTTCAATTTTCTGAATTGTAAAGGATAGCATTAGCACTGTAATAAAAGCTTATTATTGACTTTTACATTATAACAAGATACATAAAATTTAACCTTAAAAAAAATGATACAAAACAGTTTCTCTTGGGGAAACCAAAGCACACAATTCTGTGCAGTGTTGGCTTTCCCTTATTATAACATACTTGATACACTCTTTAATTCCACATTTTTCTCTTTCGCCCTTTTGGAAAATCTGTAAGTCTCTGTATAACAATCTCACAGAAAAACTTTCATCAGTCATCTATATTATCCGACGAGCATCCGATTCAAAATTCCGGTTCTTGCAGGTCTTGTTGCAGGGGTAAGGACAGTCAATCGATTGGAATCGTTTTCTGTCATAATACCAGTCTCCAACTGCTTTGGCAATTGTCTGCATAATACAATTTTTTAGCAGTGTCAGTGGCTGTCACTGAAAAGAACTAGATTAACTACGTACTTCGTCGCTAACCATCGCAAAATTGCTCGTACCTAATAGAATTTTGTGATAATCTGTCGCCTAATAGAATTAGCGACAATTTTTGTTGCTTAGCTACAGTGTCCGTAGCTAATTCCAATTTTTTCAGAATGACAGAATAGACCTAACATCAAAATAGTTTTAGTTGATTACATACCGTGCCAGCTAATTTTGGCGAGTCGTCCCTTAGCCATGTCTCCTGTGTTCCAGTTTGACAATGTGCGTAACAGGAATTGATGTAATACCCTCTTGTCGAGGATGGGCCAAGTGAATTCAATGCTTTCAAGAACTCCGTCCTAAAAGCTGAGAAATAACTCCATGTATTAGACACAAAGAGCAAAGGATATGCTTTATAAGGAAACCAACTTTTCCGTTTGTATCTTTCTAAATGAACATATTCCATATAATACAGTGTCTTCAGGCTTACTACAACTAGTTATTTTAATTCAACAAAGGACGGTCTGATTCCATTGTTTGTCATTTTTTCTGATCAAATGTTGGTTATAGAGAACATTAATATAACATAACATATAAGATTGGATTCCCGTGAATGATGTTATAGTGACATGTTAACGAATTAAACAGTGTTAACCTTGTATGGTTTGGAGCTGAGCAGATGATGGCCATTTCAATGGTGTTGTTTACTCTGATACTGTCAGTGTTTTTCAAAGTGGTTTTCCTTTACCAGCACATAGGTGCTCTAAATTCCTAGGACCGAATCTTTCTGGCCATTGTCAACATTTTAACGTATTGAAGAAGACCCTCTATTTTTCTGTTCGTTGTGAAAGCCTGGAAAACATGGTTAGACAGCTTTGTATATTATCAATATATATAAACATAACTTTGAGATGATTTTTTGGAGCTGAGCGGACGAGCATTTCAATATGTCAAGCTTGCAGTTATGCCAAGTTCCAACAAAATGTTGATTTTTAATCTAAAATATTCTTTATCTGAAAATTTTAAGAACAATAAATAAGCAAAAATCGACGACTTGTAAAGAAAGATCGGCCTCATATATATATATATATATATATATATATATATGTACATACATAGTGTATTGATATATAACATGAGTACATGACTTCGTTATAATGAAGACTAAATCTTGATGCAGCTGGTACCAAATAACAAAAAATTAACGTGATTTTGGGATAATAAAGAATAAATTTGATGCAGCTTTAACCGAATAACAACATATTAGTAATTCTTTAGGCTGAATACATCGACAACTCCTTAAATCTGTTAGTAGATTTCATTTAGACACTCGAACTGCGGCATGCTGCAATCGAGCACCTGAAATTATACACATGAAATTTATTGATTCAACCCGTTTTAACTTTTAATCAATCGGAATATGAAATTTTCTGACATGATATTGACTCTTGTGTTTCCTTTATATTTTGCTCTGATCATCTCAATATATATAAGACATCATAGGACAGTTAACAGAGACCTAGATTCGTAGAACAGAGGAAGCAATTCACATTAAGCATAACTTGCAAAGAGCTAGTTGGTAAAAACATAGAGAACTTGGCCGAAAGCAAAGTCCATATTGAGTATTTCGCCCCAGAAAACAAAAATGATTATAAGAATATCACAGTATTGCATAGTATTGCTGACATCGGACTTTCTTAGATCTATTATCTCCTCCTTTCAGGTACAGCTTTAGACAAGGATGTCTCATTTTTTCAAACACATCAAAGAGAATGGAAAATATTCAAATTTGATATAGACCAACAAAAAAAAAAATTGAGAAATGCACTGACCTGCCAGGAATCATAGGCTGCATTTACTAGGAAAAGTGGCGTCTTGATTTGTTGCGCAACATTTTGTGGGAAAAAACACTGCAACATAATTGTGGTGCTTTCACATAAGATGATGCATCAAATAAGGGAGGAAAATATATTTTTGTGAAATTAACTGCTCTTACCAATCCTGGTTTCAGTCTTGAGGTACACGATTGAGGTAAATTCTTCGCGGAACCCTGAATCCAAGATAACGTAACACACTGAGGACGAGTAAAATTGAATCTATACAACTTTCTTAGTGACTTTACTGTTACATGCATTTTTCATTCATTATTCATATCCTAAATTTATAGTTCCCTGTAGGTCCGAGAGTAAATTTTGGGCATCCATTACTCAAATGATCACACTTAACTATTCGAAACTATCTAGTAAAATCATGTTTCTCTTGATAGTAATAGAAAAGTCACTTAACTACGCCTATATCACTTAGAAGGTCACTCAACCAAATTTCTCAAACTTTTGATGGCCAAATACCTATTTTATCTTCTAAATTATCAATGTTTTGAGTAAGGTACTCTAAATTTTGTATGTAATAACCAGAAGAATATGCGATAGAGCATGGCAGTAAATTGTGAAACTAGCTATATCACAAAGCATAAAGGAAGAATCATGAGGAAGAGGTTAAAGTAAACATACATGTGTGTTGACAACTTCACCGTAGTACTGTTCGATATGAGAGGTACCTGCAACAGTCTTCCTGCAACAGAGAACCAAATATTTTAGGGCTTTTTTCATTTTTGGCCCGTTGGCCGAAATAATTACGGGCGCTAGCCAAAATATACAAAATCTATACACTGATTATGTATATTTAGGTAGATTGGATGTATATATTAAGTAGACAATATGTATATTTATACTTTACAAAACATATATATTTGTTCGCTATTATTCTTTTGAGCGGTCCAAAAATGTAATTATCTCAATTTTACTAGTCGCAAATCGGAAATCTAAATTTCTCGCTGATTTTTGGGTGCCAATGTTATCAAAGAACATATATTTGTTAACTTTGATAAAGAAACCAGCATCGGAAAGACAAAACTTAGTTGGCAGGATATTTGTCACAATGTAGAACAAAGCAGCCAAACTATTTTTGACCGAACATCCCGCCAGAAAAGCCTGCCATGAGAAAAAATTCTTTCTGTCAACAACTAAAAATGTGGGATCATCTTATCCAATTTTTTAAAGAAACGCAAGACTTTTGAAATTTGTGGTCTAAAACAAACCTTGACACTTGTTGAGATAAATCATTTAAAAGAACAGAAGAGAAATTTTAAATTGTTAAAGAAACCAATTATAGAAAGATTTAACTTTAGGACAAACGGTGGCAGGAGACCTTTAAATAAATGTCACGGAATGAATAGATTGATGCATCGTACATTCTGACCAGCCTTCATCCCTTTTGCCAAGAATAGCCTCCATAACAGCTAAAAAAATCCTTGTCAACAACTAAATTATGTGTTTTCTGACATAATTCAACATGTCCATCAGAATCCATGAAAATAATTCATGTCTGTTAAATAATTGATGAATTGCCTATTTGGTCAAACTTTCAAAATTTGTTTAATTTGGAAAGTGCTTTTCGAAATAGTACTTTTGAAGAGTAGCAGTTCGTGTTTGACTATCAATTTGGAAAACACTTTTGTCAATATTCTAGCAGTAATTTATGATTGGCTAGGTCCATTCTGAAAAAGCTTTTTTCCTTTTTATTTTTAAAAAAAAATCCTGGCTCCTCTGTAGTATACTTTTGTTTTCTGACATAATTCAACATGTCCATTAAGAATAAATGAAAATAATTCAAGTCTATATATGTGAAATTACGATACTAGGACAGCTTGTCATTTATATCAAATCAATGATTATATTATGAAACATAAAATTACCGGATCAACTGCTTGAACATCACCAGTAAAGGATGCTCCATCACAATATCTAATTCTAATTCTGTTCCAGTTGTAAAAGTCTACAATTTCCAAAACACAGTTAATCAGAAGGGTATAAAAAAAGGGCATGAAAACAATGTATATGACAAGAGTGAAACTTCACCTGGATTAAACTTAGCCTTGTTGCTCAAAATCCCGGAAAAAGACACTGTCTTTGCCATGAGTTTAGATGATCCCAATCGTGTTTTTGCACGGGCAAGGCAAGTCGTGGCATTGTTGCACCATGCTCCTCCCTGAAAATTCCAAAGTAAAAGGATGAATTCAAATGTAAACTGATTTAGGCGTTCTATCATTTTATAATTGTCAAGGAATTCACTCAAAATGTGTTCAAATTCTTGTAAGTTATAGTCCTCCAAGCAACCAATTTTGTGACATTATTTCGATCAGAAACCAAATAATCCAACTTTTAACTGTTTTTTCATTGGTCATTTTGTTGTTAATCAAAGCAAATAGCTCTTTTTTCTTATAATAGAAGTATCTTTTTTCTCTTTTTTCAAGAATTTTAAAAGGGAAAAGGTTAACAATTGGTTTGAAATAAGATAGAGAAAAATGGCCAAATGGCCCCCCCAACGTTTGACCGAAATCCTAACTACACATTTTATCTTTGCGGGGGTCCCGTTACCCCCTTAAACTACTTTCAAATGGAATATATTGCTCCCTGACCGCTGATGTAGCAAAGAGAAGAGTTGATGTGGCAAATACACATTTTGGGTAAGAATTTCATACTTATTTTATAGGTAAGAATTTCATACTTTTTTTATAGGTAAGAATTTCATATTAATCTTTGGTTTTCAATGAAACACTATTGATTTTTGGTAGCTTTTGAATGATGGGTTTCTATTGTTTCCTCTATTTAGAGATTTACTGGTGGAAAAATGGTGGAAGGTGATGGAGAGAAGAAGAATGAGGCTCATTTGGCCATTTTTTAAAATAAGATATGAACCTAGAAATCTTAACACGTCAGGAACATTGGATAAAATTTGAATGATACTGAGAAAATTAGCATGGCCCTTGCAAAGGTGATACGAACAAATCGAGAAATGATCCAAATATACTCATCAAAAAAAGGGACATATCAATAGTATATTTTGTGAAGGATATCTATGGTGCATTAAGAGACAAACCTCAAGTTGGATAAACCAATTGTTAACTCCTGCTCCAAATCCTTTATCAAAATGGTATGCTGGCGGACTCCCATCCAAACATACTGCAAACACAACATTGACATACAATAATGAACATATTTTTACATTCTTGATTTTTTTTTTCTCAAATCAGTGGCGGATTCAGGATTTAAACGTCGTCAATTCTAAGTTGAAACTATAAGTTCTAAAATATATATTTAACTCCATCTATACTTTTTTTTTCCACATAAACCTACATAAAGTTCGAATCAGACACAACTTTTACATTGGATCCAGGGGTGGAGCTACAGTTCTGCTTATGAGTTCGGATTTCCTTTGGCTTGTGTGAAAAATTCACTTATAAATAATTTATTTAGAACTCAATAAGCTGTCTTTTCTAGAATTTAGAACTCTCAAAAGTTTGCCTCCACCTCTGAGGGGCCGGAGGGAGAGTATTAGTTACGGTCGGACGAATCAAGTAACTTTTGTTTGGACCATATATTTGTTTTAGGAAATCAATTGAATATTGAAAAATATTTAATTACAAACCAGTAACTATGACAACTCTGAGTTAGGTGGTAATATCAGAATTTATAAACTCTAAATTCTAGCTCCGTCTCTGATCGGATCCGCCAGTGCTCAGAGTTATGGTCAAAAAAAAAAAAAAAAGATAATCACTTTGATTCAAATAAAATCTTACCAGCTCCTTTTGCTACTGCACTCTGTAGATAAGTAATATCAACTGGGTGTCCTTCAGTAATAATCAATATAAGCAAAGTTATTATTGCACGTAGCCATAGTTGCATTGCCCCTTTTACCATTCTGCATATTAATTATGTGAAAAAATACAATCAATATAACTGACCAAAAAAAAAAAAAAAAAAAAAAGAGAGAGTACAGAAAGCTGCTAAAAATTGAAAAAACAAAGTGAAACCAAGAAAAGAAAACATCTCATTTTTAGAAAGATCCATAACTTCACTTAAAATGCTTCCTATACTTCCAATTTTAGCAAGTAATAAATTTATGCTTACAAGATTTCATTCCTTAACAATTAATGCTAAAAGAATAATCAAACAAACCCATTTCAGGACCAACAAAAATTTACTAAATACAGAATATGATATATCACTTCAATATAGTACCTGGAATAGCAAAGATTTTGAAGAAAAACAATCTCAAAATCTGATTATTTTGTTTGAATTTTGCAGTATAAATCTAGCTGTGTATTTTGTGTTTGGAGCTAAAACAGGGGTCCAAAAAAGCAATTGCTAGTTGAGACTTGAGAGCAGAAGCATATATTTATACTGAAAAGCAAAAAAAAAAAAAAAAAAAAAACAGTGACGTTGTCAAATTTTTATTGATGTAATTTAATGTGTTATATTAATTTACTGTAATTTCAACATGATTTTGTAACATTTAGAGTTACTGAAGTTGTCTATTCTTGAAGAATTCTTATGAAGATTCTGAAAAACTTATCCAATAATATTGTCTGTTTAGTACTTTTCAAAAAATATATTTTGAAAGCTTCTTTAAAATTTTCTTTTACTAGTAAAGAAGTATTAGATCTTACAACATCAATTACTTAGCTGTTAAGAGATGATAACATATTTTATTTTCATGATTATAAATTTCAAATTTTAAGATTTATCTGTGGAAATTCTTTGAGTAATTTAACACTAAGGAAACTGGGGCGGATCTAGGTGTTCATGGAATATCCAGTAACTTTTATACAGATCCCGTATATTCAGATATTAAGGGCTCGTTTGGTTAGAAATCAAGTTATCCGGGGATTAGTCTAGTTATTTTGGAATTTTTATTCCATCCTCAATGTGGGATAAAAATAACACTTAATCCCGAGATAACTAATCCCGTGATTTTATTCCAACTAAACGTGATAAGCGCTAAGACTAAATTTTTATTAAAACTATTTTTTTTATTCACCGTACCAAACGACCCCTAAGATATCAACTAAACATTTATAAATATTTCATTATGAATCCATTTATTATTGTATATTAACTTGAGATTCACATGAAACTCATAAACTTTAAATATTTAATTTGACTCTGACTGAAAAAATTATTTATACTGATGATGTATAAAACTTCATATGTGAATACTAATTTAAAACGAATCATTGAATATACAAAATCTATTCTCTTTTTTTATGTAGAAACAAAAATCTTAACTTTAATAATAATGTTGATGAGATGTCACAAAAACTCACTTATCAAAAGAAAAAATACATCTTAGCATGAGTTTATTCATTTATGTATTGCAGAACAAAAATCTTTTCCAAAAGTCTTTTATTTTATTTATTTATTATTATTATTATTATTATTATTATTATTATTATTTTTGTTATCCAAAGCATCCAATTACTCTATGGAGACGAAACCAAACTTAGACTGTTCTTTTTTAATCTTTTCCAAGAAGAATAAAGTGCTTTTGGTGGTAGGACTTTTCAATATCAGAGTAAAGAAAGAAAATTAAATTATTAAAAAAAGACAGCTGCCAACACACATTCCCTTAAGACATTTTCTTTAAGGTGATTTGTGTACTTTTGTTAAAGTAAAAGGTTACGTGGACCCATGTATTATCCATATACGCGTGAACTAATTTCCGGTTAAATTACTGTCGTCAAATCAAATCATGTCACATAAAGTTGAATTCGATGAAATTTACGAATCGTTCAGTAGGATGTACTAAAAAAAAGTAAAATTTTCTCAAATAAATACCTTTTACTGCTTGTAACAAGCCTATAACTACAAAGCTTCATTATTTACAAGAATTTCGGTTTTTTTTCTATATTTAGGTTAAGACGTGATAAATATAGCCAAAATACGTACTCAAATACACGGAACTTAAGGAGCAAATAATGTCTCTATTTAAGGAAAAAAAATCTTTTTCAAACTAAACAGAAATCTGTTTTTAATGCTTCATAAATCACGCAAATCTCATTCTCTTCCATATCTAATCACATATCTGATTCAACATCTAATCATTCACATGAAATTTGAATTCAAAAACTCTCTTCATATTTTTCCCCAAAATATAACTAAAAAAAATCTCTTTTTAATGTTGCATAAATCACGCAAAGCTTGATTTGTTCATCAACCGAATTGCATAGTGACAAGTTGAGATTGTTTCTTGATCTGCTATGACCATCGGTTTTGTGTTCATATTAAAAATATTCAATGAAATTACATTATTAAAAATCAAAATGTTCGTTACAAAAAATATTAGTTATTGAGTGCAAAAAATTTGATATTGAATATTATTTAGTAACTTTAATAAGATGGGAAAACTTGACTCCATAAAAAAACTTTAATTCCTAAGGGTGGCTTTTGATTCACCGTATTTTATCCGTATTATGATTGTATTTTTGATGTATTCTAATTGATCCGTAAGATTTGAATCGTAATGAATATATTTACAATATATTTCACTTGTATTTTGTATGTATTTTAGAAGTATTAAAATTGTTCTTTAATTTTTGAAGTATATTGTATAGAAAATGGATTTTATGGTTCAATAATGAATTCAAGTGTACCATGAATATATAGAGAAAATGCATAGAACTCTTCTTAGTTCATCAATAAAATATAGTGAAAACATGTAGGAAATACAAACTTGGTATTGAAATGCACTTTGTAATTTTTTAGCAGTAACTATACAAGAAAAATATAAATGTAATAAAAACAAAATTCAAATCTACGATTAGACCATACAACAAGCGGGATCATTACCAAAATACATAAAACTTCTTCAAAAATCTTCATAAAAATAGTGTCGCAACAGTGATGTTATACATCAAAAAAAAAAAATTGGAGAAAAAAAAAAAAAAGCTTAAAACATAAATGTTGTCTACAAATCTACTCATGAACATGTTACCCTATTTTAACCTAATCAAAATAGTTTCTAAACATCCCGGTAATTCAGTTAATTAAAATTAAGAATGCCACCTAATTATTATGATGAATTAGGGCACCTAAGGTAATTAAAGTAATTATCTAAAGTTGATTTGTTTTAAAGTCTGCGAAACCAAAAGATCTAGGTGGGGGTTCAACTAACCTAAAGGGAAGGTATTAGGCATCCTCTAAGTTCCATTAATAATGGTTAATCCGACCGGACTTAGAGTTAATTAATTAGGCTAAGTATAAGTGTAATATTATAGAAAATAAAATGGTTTATAAATACTTGTTAAGGTTATAGAAATATAGTGGGGCTATTAAAATAAGATTTATAGAAAATTATAAATAAAAAGAAAGAGTATAATGATGTTGTTTAAATAATACCCGTAAATATTACTAAGGTTTTTTAAAAAATGCAATTTTGAGTAAAGCTTGTACCAAATGTAATAATCTTACGTAAAAGAAAACTTTAGATGCCAAAATCAAACTTATAAATGCTACTAAGGCTTTAGCTAAAAAAATGCTATTTAAAGTAAGATTTACATAAAATATATAAGTAGAAGAAAATGAAATTTATGTAGCGTTTTAGTAAATATCTGACATAATTCAAATGACGAGATATTAATTGATTTTTGCATTTCTAGTAGCATAAAAAAAATAGCTGATGAGGATTTTTATTAACTACTCTTTAAGAATGTGCATAATTAATTCAAAACTTAGGGAGTTTACTTATAAAATATATTTGATTTTATGTTTGTGTATTAGTGATGTTTCGAAATTTCTAAGATAGTAAAAGTGGATCATGATTCTTTAGCCCAAAATGTGTGGCCATGTTATTTTTTAGAAATCCATTGTTCTAAGAAAGATAGATATTAGGAGTATTATAAATGACTTTAATATAAAAAGAAGAATATGAAACTTATAGAATTAATTATCGGTTTTCCTTAACTTAACTACCCATCATTAACTAAATTCCACTAATTCGCTAAAGTTCATCCAAATTAACAAAACAAAAGCGTTAGTCACACGACATAAATTTAATGCACAAAAACGAATGAAAATATAAGAGCAAAGGAGTTAAATGGGCTCAGCCCATTTTAGAACTTGCTGTGACCAGGCTGCTGTTGGGCCTTGGCCCAGTCACTTTTGACTGCTGTGGCTGTTTACTGTTGTTGCCTATTGGGCTTGGCCCAGATTTTGTTTTCCCCTTTCTCTTTGCTGCGGACAGGGAGGGGCTGGAACAGAGAGGACTGATTTCGTTGGGCTTCTAGCCCAACACCGAATTCGGGAGAATAGCGAGTCCCTCGGACTCGTATGCGGTGATCATGCATGAAATAGAAAGAAAAGGATTAATGTGCAATCAATAAATAAATTTAAACATATATAATGTAAGCTTCAAGACAAACCAACAGATCATGTATTCTTTGTGTATATCTAGGCCATATGATTTTAAAGAGGGCCTCAAACATCTTCAACATGTCACACAGACCTTGCTGCCTATGCTCTAATGCACTTATCATACGTTTAGTTTACTTGGTAAGTAAATTTTAATATGTTCAATCAAATGGATCATCCAAATTTCAATTAATCAATGATGATGCTTCCTATACATTACACGGTTGCAGTCGCTAGCAGCAAACAAGTTGAGGCAAGGAGGTGTCATTGTGACAAGTACTTAATGCTGAGATCATAAGTATTTAGTGCAATTAGTTAAGTGCATACAAACAGGGGAACTAGGCAAATAAGGCTAAGTTCCATCCTTAATAAGATTTAGATAGTTTTATGGGAGGATGACATATTCACAGTTTCATACGATGTGTTTGAGACAGACGCTTTAAGAGCAAATAGACATATGCAAGTACAGGAAGAGAGATAAAATAGGTAGGAAAATGCCTTAGTCATGCACAAATCCAAACACAGAATTATACATACAGTTCGGACAAATGAACCTTCAATTAGACACATATACATTCAGGGCACAATCATGATAACTCTGCAATCTAGAACACAACCTAGGCCTCATACTTGTTTCAAATCACACATGTAGATGGTATTCAGACAAAAGAAAACCTCTTCAACATATCTAACAGGTTCAGAACACAAGATTCTCATTCATAGACAAACAACACTGCATAGTTCCATCGCATGTAAGGCATTCTGAGAAAGTGAAGGGTCTATATAAAAACTAGCCTTAGTACCAAGACATCACAAAGTTTCGGATATCCGGCTCCACTAAATCAAGTTCTACATTTAGGATGGATCTGGGGGCTTTGCAAAGGGGTAGCATTACATTTACGGAACTAAAGAGATGAACTTAAGCAAAGAGATTATACACACAGGTCATGGAAGACATCACCATTTATTTTGAGATGCAGCAGGGTCTAATGCAAACTTAAATACAGATATGCAAAGTTTCATAGGGAAAGAACAGAGTTTGAGGTATGCCATGTTTGATTTACAAAAGCGGTCATGCCATTTTTAGACTTTTAAACATGTACTCAAATCAATAGAAATCATTTCCTCTTGAAATAGAGTAGGCTGAGTCACATTTCTTACACAGGCTGACACACACATATTAAAATTGGCAGAACAGAGGCATTTAAGGATATAACTGATCATGCTTCACACTTAAAGGCATGCTTCTACTTCAAAATGTGTCATGCATCTTCCAACAGGTATAACAGTGATCTTAATCAACGCATGAAAATGGAATAAGCATTTTGGACTGCCTCTAATGCATCAGAGATCACAAGTCATTCCAATAACACAGAGACAACACAAGGAGAGTGTTTATTGAAGAAACTAAGACTCATATATTCAGTATTAACACCTCTTTATCAGTTTTGTACTGAAGCTAAGTGAAGATAAGTTTAAAATAAGTGGGCTGGAATCTTAAATAGTTTCTCAAATTCATTTGCATATAAAGGCTTCATATCCAACTAATATATAAGGATACATGATTCACAAATCAGTTTAAAACAGGCAATCAGAAGTTGGTTTAATCCCAAATAAGCTTATATCATCTTGAAGCACACTAAAATTAGAGTTCAAGTCATAGTATCTAAACAAACAGATCTGTAGAGAATACCAGCAGCACACTAACATGATTTAGACTAAACTAGGCATGTTATACGTAGTCAAATGGCCATATCTCTAAACTAACATAAGATTGAACCAGGTTAAGCACGTAGAACATGACTAGGCAACTACAGAATAACATATGACTAAATAAAACCAAAGCATGATTAAATAGCTACAAATCCAAACTGAACACATGATTAACGAACTACAACTCTAGACTAATCAAATGATTGACTAAGACATGATTAACAAGCTACAAATCTTAGCTAGCTACTAACTCAAGCAGGACTAACAACTACGAACTTAAACTAATCACATAATTAACTAATTTAGACAGTTATAACTCTAAACTAATCACAAAATTAACAGAATACACAAACAACAACAACAAACAAACACTTACATAACTAAAAATGGAAAGAAAGATTACCTTTCTTGGGCGCAGTGAACAAAGGCGTTGAGGCCTCGGATCTATGCTCGACTTCCAAAGTAACAGTCGAATTGATACGAATAAGTAAACTAATACTCCAAAATGAGTGTTTCAAGGTATAGTGATTGAAAATGTATTTCAAGTGGGTTTTAGGCGACTGAAGGTACTCTAACAGAGCAGAGTCCTAACAAGTTTAGATTTAGAATAAATAACGAGAAAAATAGGAAAATCCCCCCCTTTCTGACTGAAGAAGCGATTATTTATAGGCTTAAGGCTAGGGTTTCGATTTGGATTGGGCGGGATTTTTTGAAATCCAAATTCGAAAATGAGTCGAAAATCTTGCTAATCCGAACGTTGGGGCTTCAACCACGTGATTTGCTTCGGATTTATGCCCGAAGTGGACCGAATTCCTCTGATCTTTGAGGATTTCGTATGTTTTGGAGCTAAAAAAAAAAAATCTTTCTCTGTCAACGACAGCAACATAGGGACGTTTTTCTTGTATGGAAATGGGTAGACAAAGCTGTGTAAGATAAAAAGGGTTCTGAAATTTCATTAAAAATGGAGAAAGATGAAGAAGATGACGAGGAGAGGAGAGAGAGTAGAGAGAGAGGGAGAGAAGCTGCGGCTGTGAAAGAAAAGAGAAGAGATTAGGGAAAAAAGGATTATGGGCCGGGTCGGTGTTGAGAGGTGTTGGGCTGGTCGGGTAATTGAGAAATGGGCTGGTAGTTTTAAATATATGGACTGATTTGGCTTAATTTGGCTGAATTTCCATGGCCATTTCTTCCTTTAATTAACTTCTTTCGGGCTTCTAATTTGATAACTAATACAATATATTATGCGAAGATAATTAGTAGTTAATAAGGTTTTATCAAAATGTTGTCTTGTAATTAATTTAACGAGTTCGAACCCGAAAATGAAACGATGGCTAACCGTTTAAAATTTGTGATAAAGTAATGCTCATAATGGTTGAAAATAAGAGTAGAGATATTAATAGTAGTAGTAATGAAAAATAAGGTATTTAGCTTGTCAGTAAATTTAGAAGCCCGAGTAAATTAAATAATGAAGGGACAAAATTGGGTGTCAACAACATCTACTAAAATCACTGCATCATAATCAACGGTAGCCTTGACAGGTATTGGTAGTTGCTCGTTATCAATAAATGCATTCAGGGTTGCCTTGTCGATTTGCGTCGTATCTCATACGGAGAAACTTTGCATCAATTTCAGCTGGAATGCGTCAAGATATACTGAAACTTTACATTAACAAAACATGAAAAAATAACAAAATAAATAACAACACATTCAAGATATACTGAAAATATACTATAAATATAATGCAAATATATCAATGTCAAATGCACTGTGGTTGTCACTACAACAAAGGTGTGACTGTGCTGTAAAAATACACTGAATATATACTACAAAATATGCTTTGATAAAAATTAAACACAAATTCAAAATCGCATAAATTTACAAGTAACAAATTAGGTAGAAAAAATATATAACACACAATTAAAAACACAAACTAATTGAAAAAATAAAAAAATACGACAAAAATACACTTAAAATGTACGCAAAATACAGATCTGGTGAATTGAAAAAACAGAAATTAACTGAAGTTCAAAACACAAATTAATTGAAATAATAAAAAATACGACAAAAATATACTTAAAATGTATGCAAAATATAGATCTGGTGAATTGAAAAAAGGGGAATTAACTGAAGTTCATCGAAAAATACAATAAAAATGCAAGTAAAATACATATCTGGTGAAGTGAAAATAGGGTCATTAATAAGAAAAAATACCTCTTGGAGAACATGAACATTTTTACTCTTGTCCAATAACAAAAACTTGAATCCGTATTCAAAATTCCGATGGCTTAGGTGGCGGAGGGCATCTAGGAACAATCATGGCGGTTAAATGATTTGGTCTTTAATATTTTCTGTTCAAATAGGCCGATCTTTTTAATTGCTACAGATATGACCCCGTGTCAAATAGGGTCTTTGTAATTGCTACGGATCCGACCATGCAATTGCTATAAATCTGACCGGAAAAGAGAAGACGACTGACGCCGATCAGATCACGCCGGAGAAGACGGTGGTCTAAAACGACATGAGGATGAATGATACATGGATCCCTCAAAACAAAAAAAATCTTTAAACTTCCCTTGAATACGGGGAAGATGAAATCAAGCTTAAGTAAAGCCAAAAAGAAACAAAGATGATGAGGGAGAATACAAAAATAACAGAGAATCTTACATATTTTAGGAAATAGAGTTGAATTTTGGCGGTAAAAAGTTGAAATAAATGAGCAGTTAATACAGAGTAAAAAAAGAAAGTGAAAGAAATCGGCCGATTTGAAAAGCACGAAATTAGGGAGATGGGAGTTAGAAACGTATATTTAGGAAAAGGAGAGAGAGAGAAAGTGTGCGGCTAAAAAATAGGGGTGTGTGTGTGGAGTGGTAAGTTAATTGGTAGAAAAATGGGTAGTTATGAGTTGTAAAAATATAATATTATAGCTACTAAACTTAATTATTAAAAAGTATAGTTATGTTCCATAAATATGTAACATACTAAGCTATGTCAAGTAAAATTTACTAAAAAAAAATTATGCATGAATGAGCTTTGATATTACTAATTTCTTATTTGGTAAACATTTTGAGACTATGTATTAATTATACATTCTAGTTGATATTATCCTATTTATAGCTAAATCCATAGCAAATTATGATATTAGCAATATTAATACAAATTAATTCATGCATAAGTATGGTTAGAGATAAAATTGCCTTTTGAAGTCTCTCAAAGCTAAAGAATGTATAGGGTATTTTTATAAACAAATACGGCGTATATTTTTTAGAAATTACGCAATACATGTTCTTTTTAATGCACCTTACCAAACAATTGATAAAAATAATCTAAGCATAACTAATCCCAGCATATCTAATCCATGTATTATTAATATAATACACCATATTCAGTACTATTCTTATACACCTTACCAATTTAACCTTTCAATTACTTCATTTTAATTTGGGATAATTTCAATTATATACAATCCAACACAAAATATTACATCCCCGTAGTCATATTTGTAATTTGCATCCGCATAATTTTTTTTCCAACAATACGTTTATACATACGACATACAACATTATACATTTACAATAAATAATGCATAGATCTTGTATAAAAATGTATAATAATGTATAAAAAGATAATTTCAGATGATATTAAAAATATGAATCATTTCTAGTAAATACTTTTTCCAAATAGACATAGAGCCTGTTTGGCTTAGCTTATAAGTTGCTGAAAAGCTGTTTTCAGCTTTTTTGTTTGGCTTGCCTTATAAGCCATTTTGTGCTTAAAATACGCCCAAAAAAATAAGTTGGCTCGTTTGGCTTAGCTTAAAAAAACAGCTTATAAGTCAAAAAACATAAATTGGGCTATCCCAATTTTATTTTTTTGACTTATAAGCCGCTTTTTTAAGCCCATCCAAAAAGCTCATGGTGTGTTATTTTCCCTTTGGCTGAAGTCATCGACAGACCCCTGAACTTATCGTGATTTTTCATTTAGACCCCTCAACTGAGACGTTGACTATCTAGACCCTCTAACACAAGCTAAACTGTGTCATTTGAATATAGTCCTGATCAAGTGTAGTGCGTAAGCTTCACTTGCTATGACATGGAAAAATAGACCAATAAAAATAAGCCATGTCAACAAAAAAAAAAAACAATTTAAGAAAAATCTATTTAAATAATTAAAAAAAAAATTGAAAAACCCAACTCATCTTCTCCAAAAACACACACACCACAGCACTTCAAAATCTATTTAAATAATTAAAAAAACGGTGCCATTTTTTGTCGGAGATTTGTTTAAATAGTTTGAAATGGAGAGGCGGCAGCGGCGAAGTGGGCTAGGTTTTCAGATCGGAAAGGATGGGTTGGGTTTTTTAATTTTTTTAAAATTATTTAAATAGCTTTTAAAATAGATTTTTTCTTAAAATTAATTTTTAATGATTAAAAATTTTAAAAAAGGAAAAATTTGATCTGTCACGCTCTTTTTAAAGCAGTGTATTGCATGCATGTGCAAAGTTGGCACGATGTATTCAAATGACGTAATTTAATTTGTGTTAGAGGGTCCAAATGATCAACATCTTAATTGAAGGATCTAAATAGAAAATTGGACAAGTTCAGGCGTCTGTGATGACTTCAGCCCTTTCCCTGTTAATTTCTTGCTGAAATGCACATGCACAACAAGGTAAGTCAGCTTTAAGTCTTTGGTTGGTGAGTGACAGCTTAATTCAACTTTGACTCTCAACTTGTATATATATGCCTTAAAATAATCACCGGCATTCACGTGTTATTCTTCTTTTTTTTATTTTGGTCAATAAACGATAACGTGTTATTCTTTTCTGTCTCCCTACTTGGCACCTTGTATATGGAAAAAAGAAGGGAAAATGAACATTGATGCTTTCTCCGTTCATTTTTATTTTTTAACTATACTAAGCTTCCGTTTGGTCATAAATTTTATAGTTAAAATTTAAATTTTGACTTTTGAAATTTGAAGTTATCTTTGGACATGCATTTTACTTGAAAAATATTTGAAGTTTTGTGAAAATGAAATTTCTCTCAAAAATTGGTCTGACCTAGTTTTTGAAAACTTGAAAATACTTTGAAGATATATTTAAAAGCTGATCAAATTTCATTGCCGAATAGATGTTTGAAGATAAATTTTCAAATCTTATCCAAAATCTATGGCCAAGCGCTAGCTAAAAATAAATTTTCACTTTTGCTTATCTACTATATTAAAAGTAATTTATTAGTTTTACTTGTCCACTTTAGCATATCAAGAGAAAAACAAACTTCTTTTTCTTATTTTACCTGTACATTAATTATTCATTTTCAAATTATTTTTCAAGTCTATTGAGATTACTCCCTCCGTTCACTTTTACTTATTCACTTTGGACTTTGCACACCCCTTAAGAAATAGCCCTCCGTTCACTTTTATTTCTTCAGTATTCTAAAAATAAATTTTCACTTTTACTTGCCACTTTTAGTATATCAAGAGAAGATAATTTTTTTCTCCTATTTTACCCATAGTATTAATTACTCATTTCAAATCATTTTTAAATCCATTAAAAATATACAACAATTACTATGGGTATCATGGTAAATTATGCACTTCATTTATTATTTCTTAAGAAATGTGCAAAGTTCATAATGGACAAGTAAAAGTGAACGGAGGGAATAATAAATAAAGTGCATATTTTATCATGATATCTATATTAATTGGTGTATAATTGTATTACATTTAGAAAATTATTTGAAATGAGTAATTAATGCTAAGGGTAAAACAGGAAAAATAAATTATATTTCTCTTAATATGACAAAGATATGTAAAAGTGAAAATCTATTTTTGCAATAATAGACAAGTAAATGTCAACGGAGAGAATATACACCAATTAATATGATTATTATGATAAGGGGCGTGCAAAGTAGAAAAATGACATGTAAAAGTGAACAGAAGAAAATATGAAAAAAGAATTCTAGTTAATCCAATTTTTCTAAAATTCAAACATGGGTTCTGGTTTCGTATTTTAAAATTACACTCATTAATATTGGTCCAATTGAGGGGGCAAGTGCACATATAACCGATAGTGGCACCTTATTTAATGCATAGCCGAATTTATAAAGTTTTATAAATTTTACGATTTCAAATTTATATAATTGGAGTTTCAAAATTCATGTCTGAACTATAAATTTTGTTCTAAATTTGACATAGTGCTTGTACAAACGACTAAAGTTTAAATTGTCTAAGTCAAAATTCAGATATTTATATTTGAACTTTAGACATTTAACTCCAAAAATCCTCACCTAATAGCTAATCAAGCGCTTTATAACTGTAGAAAGTCAAAAACCACTAACCATTGATCAAGAAAAGTAAAGATTCACAGACAATAACAAATCATGATGCATTTTAAACAAAGTCTAATTAAATACTACTAGAAATGTACCGAATCAATCAACATTTATCCTCCAAGAGAAGGCTAAGAGCCTGTTTGGATGGGCTTAAAAAAAAAAAACAACATAAGTGCTTTAGATAAATTTAAGCCAAACAGTGCCCAATTAATATTTTGGGCTTATTTTAAGCACGGAATGGCTTTTAAATTGATGTCACCAAACACTCAAAAAAAGTAAAACGAACATAAAAAGCAACTTATAAGCCAATCCAAACGAGCTCTAAAGCAACATAGAAGAAAATACTCGAATAACAAAGAAAGGAAAAGTAAAAAGAATAGAGTAGGGGTGTTCGTGATTCGATTTAGATTGATTTTCTCTTTTAAAAAAATTAAATCAAATAAGTTGATTTTTCAAAATATTAAAATCAAATCAAAATAAAGAATATGATTTTTCATTGGTTCTACCTTTTTTCGGTTTTGTGTGGGTCCTTTATGAAAATATGTGACATACACTTTCAAATACGTATTCCAACGACTGTATTCGATTATAGATCTACCAAGTCAGTACTTTATGAAAAAAAAAAAAAGTCATTTATTAAGATTTCTTGATGATAATTGAATTAAATATTGATGAATAAGAACTCAACTAAATTCAAGTTATTGTTAACGTAAAATAAATTCTTGACTTATCAAGATAAAGACCTCAAATCAAATAATAATGAATAGACAAATTAAAAAATTGAATTACAAACCAAAAGGACAAAATTTTAATATTTACCATAGAATTTTTTTAAAAGTTATTGTATGTATGTGCGCGCGCAATATATTTTTAAAATAGATAGTTGTATAGAAGTTTGGTAGTACCGGTGAAGCAGATGGCCGCGGCGATGAAATATGAGATAAAACACTTGTAGTATCTCTCTAGATCTAACAAAAATGAAAGACCCCTTGATTTGATTAGGTTATTTTTGATTATTTATTTATTTCTTTAAATTAAATTAGTTTTTTATAAATTTTAAAATTTAAAATCAAAATCAAGTCAAACTAAAAAAAATATTAATTATTTTTATTTCCGTTTGTTTCAATTTTTCAACCTTCACTAAACACCCTAGAATAGTGAAAGACATGTCCATCTCTCTATTTCCAATTTTCACTCCAACTGTGTTTTCCATTCATTGAATGTTGAACGCGTAAACCGATAAGATTCGGTCACTATAGCACATGCATTTGTCAAATCTTACACACACAAATTTCTGTACTTAGCAAACCTTTTTTCTTAAACAAACATTGTAATAAAATCATCTTTAATTAGCTTCATTGTGTCGGTAGCTCCTTTTTTAATAATTTAATTTCTTTCTTTATTCTGATATTGACAAGCCTTTCTGTAAAAAAAAGTGCTGATTCTTCATATAGAAAGAGTTAAAAAAGTACAGCTTTAAGGTTGGATCTTTCTCTTCTCTTTCTTTCTCCATAGAGTAATTGGATGCTTTGGATAACACAGCAAGAAAACTTTTGAAAAGATTCTTATTCTTTCTACAATATAAATGAATAAAAGCATGTTTTAGTTGCATGTTTTTTTAAGAGTGCATTGAATGTTTTCTTGAAATAATATTCGTCTATTTCATATATAGGTAGATCTAAAATCTAAAGTTTATGAATTCCTACAACAATTTTAAACTCATACTACAATATCAAGTGAGTTTACTTTTAAATATTTACAGATATGTAATAGATTTCTTAATATAGACAAATTTAAAAAGTACAGCTTTAAGGTTGGATCTTTCTCTTCTCCATGGAGTAATTGGATGCTTTGGATAACAAAACAAGAAAACTTTTGAAAAGATTCTTATTCTTTCTACAATATAAATGAATAAAGCATGTTTAAGTTGCATGTTTTTTTTTTCTTTTATAGTGAATTGAATGTTTTCTTGAAATAATATTCGTCTATTTTCATCTATAGGTAGATCTAAAATATGAAGTTTATGAATTCCTACAAACAATCTTAAGTTCATACTACTGTACAATAACAAGTGAGTCTAAATATTTATAGATATTTAATATATATATATATATATATATATATATAGATATATATGATGTACACAACAGCTACTGGATCTTGTAAACCTATATAAAGCCTCTAGATCCACCCCTATTCATATACGAGTTTAAGTTTTATAGTACAAATAATTAATATAATTAGATGAATCAAAGGTTGTTTTACGAATGTCTCTTTAAAATGTAAAGTTTATACTTGGACACCGGGTTTTTTCCTTTTTTTTTTTTTTGGGTTATGCATTAGATTGATTTTTAAACTTTTGTGAAGATGAGTTTTAAGTTTGAAAATGTGTTTTTTGACCAATTTTTTAAGTACATTTTTTTCCACTCACAAGTCACAATATATACATCTATTTTTTTCTTTTGAAAATACATGTCAAAATATAATTTTCAAATTTCAAATACCCTTTTCAACTTTTTAACAAACATCACATTTTTTTTATGTCCAAACGACATTTATAATCTTAAAAAATGAGATATGTTATCTTGTTACATTATACTTCCTCCAGATAAAAAAAAAGTGCACTAAGCCATTTGCACATCTCTTAAGAAAATATTAATTTCTAGATAAAAATAGGTAATTTAACTAAACTACCCCTAATTAAATAGGCATTGAGATTTGATCATATAACAGTTAATAGGGGCAAATTTGAAAAAATAAGGTTAATTTTTTCTTGATTTGCTAAGTGAACCCTTTTTTTATCCAAAAAAAAAAAAGTGGATTTTTTTTTTTTTTTTTTATCCGGAGGGAGTAACATGTAAAAGTAACATGACCGTGTACCAAAAAAAGAAGTAACATGATCGTGTAAAAACTTATTATTTCTTTGTTAAAAGAAACATTTTAATTAAAGAAGCTTTTTAATTTTTATTTTTTTTGAAAGTCTTAAAGAAGCAATATTTTTGGATAAGTTTTCAGAATCTTCATAAGAATTCTTCAAGAATAGACATCAGTAACTGTAAATGTTACAAAATCAAGTCAACATGTTGAAATTACAGTAAATTATTACTATAATAACTTAGGAGTATTAAATTACATTGATGGTTAAAAAGAAAGTTGACGCCGCCCCCCCCCCCCCCCACCACACACACACACACATATATTATTATTATTATTATTATTATTTTTTTTTTTTTTTTTGCTCTTTTCAGTATAAATATATGCTTCTACGCTCGAATCACTACCGGTAATCTGCATTTTGGGACCTCTGTTTTTAGCTGCAGACACAAATACACAACCGGATTTCAAATAATCTCATTTTGAGATTTATTTTTTCTTCAATATCTTTGCTATTCCAGGTACTACTTAGAAGCAATATTTCAACTCTATATTTAGTAAGTTTTTGTTAGTTTCTAAAATGTTTTTTTTGGATTATTTTTAGCATTTTCTTTATCATATGTTTTAGTGGAAAAAGAAAAAGGTAGCATTAATGATTAAGGAATGAAATCTTGTAGTAGTAAACAATAGATTAACTACTTGCTAAAATTGGAAATATAAGAAGCATTTTAAGTGAAGTATCAATCTTTCTAAAATGAGATGTTTATTTTATTTGGGTTCACTTTATTTTTTCAATTTTTAGGATCTTCTGCATTTTTTGTTTTAGTTAAGATTGTAATATTTCACATAATTAATGTGCAGAATGGTAAAAGGGGCAATGCAACTATGGTTACGTGCAATAATAACTTTGGTTATATTGATTATTACTGAAGGACACCCTGTTGATATTACTTATCTACAGAGTGCAGTGGCTAAAGGAGCTGGTAGGAATTTCTTTGAATCAATATGTTTATCCTTTTTTTTTTTTTTGTGTCCAAATAACTTTGAGCATTGGCAGATCCGATCAGAGGTGAAGCTAAAATTTTGAATTAACGAGTTCTGAATTCTAGAAATGTCAGCTTACTGGGTCTGGATGACTTATTTTGTACATATTAAGTGGAATTTTTTTAACACAAATATAAGGTCTCGGCTAAAGTGAACCCGAACTCGTATGTGGAACTGTAGCTCCCGCCCCGGATCCAATGTAGAAATCGGGGGTTTGGCAGAACCCGTGACTTCTGATTCAAACTTTATGTATATAAATGTGAAAAACTAGTGTAGATGGAGTTATATATATATATATATATATTTTAGAACTTACAGTTTCAACTTAGAATTGACCACGCTAAATCTTGAATCCGCCACTGACTTCGAGGAAGAAAAAATTCAGGAATGCGAAAATGTGTTGATTTTTGTATGCCAATAATGTTGTGTTTGCAGTATGTTTGGATGGAAGTCCACCAGCATACCATTTTGATAAAGGATTTGGAGCAGGAGTTAACAATTGGTTTATCCAACTTGAGGTTTGTTTCTTAATGCACTATTGATATTCTTCACAAAATATGCTATTGATATGTCTTTTCTTTATGAATAAATTTGGATCATTTTTCGATTTGTTCGTATCATCTTTGCCAGAGGCCATGTTAATCTTCTCTGTATTATTCCAATTTTATCCAATATACCCGAAGGGTTAAAACTTAGATTTCTAGGCTCCGTGATTTCATAATCTTATTTCAATCCAATTGTTAGCCTTTTTTCTTTTAAATTCTTGACACAAGATAGTAAAGGTGCAAGCAAGTTGGCCTGGATATTACCGTAGTCAAAAAAGGAAAAGACTAGATTGAGCTCTTTGTTCATACAAAACGAACAATGAAAAAGTAGTTAAATTTGGATTATTAGGTCTCTTATCGAAATAATATCACAAAATTGGTTGATTGGAGGACTATACCTAAGAAGAATTTGAACACATTCCGAGTGAATTCCTGGAAAAAAATTAAATGTAAGATTGCCTACATGATTTGCATTTGAATTCATCCTTTTACTTTGGAATTTTCAGGGAGGAGCATGGTGCAACAATGCCACGACTTGCCTTGCCCGTACAAAAACACGATTGGGATCATCTAAACTAATGGTAAAGACGGTGTCTTTTTCGGGGATTTTGAGCAACAAGGCTAAGTTTAATCCAGGTGAAACTTCACCCTTGTTCATATACCTGGTTTCCATGCCTGTTTTAATTTTAATATTATGCTGGTTGACTATATATATTTTGGAAATTGTAGACTTTTACAATTGGAACAGAATTAGGATTAGATATTGTGATGGGTCATCCTTTACCGGTGACGTTGAAGCAGTCGATCCGGTAATTATATGTTAATACTATGCGTTTATTGATTTGGTATGAACAACGAGCTGTCCTAGTATCGTAATATTACATATATAGACTTGAATTAGTTTCATTAATTCTTAATGGACATGTTGAATTATGTCAGAAAACAAAAGTATTCTACAGAGGAGCCAGGATCTTTTCAGCTGTTATGGAGGATTTCTTGGCACAAGGAATGAAGAACGCTCAGAATGTAAGATGCATCAATTGATTACACATTATTGCAGACGATTATATGCTCATCACCATCATTTAGTCGCTGACATAATGTTTTTTCTAATGGCAGGCTATTCTGGCGGGATGTTCAGCTGGTAGTTTGGCTGCAATTCTACATTGTGACAGATTTAAAGGTCTCCTGCCACCGGGTGCTAAAGTAAAATGTCTTTCGGATGCTGGTTTCTTTATCAATACGTAAGCGTTCATGTTGTTGTTCTTTTAATCGTGACACTCTCAAAATATGGCGAGAAATTTAGATTTCCGATTTGCTACTAGTGAAAAATAACTTTGATTCTCTGTTGCAGGAAGACTATTTCAGGTACCTCTCATATCGAACAGTTCTACAGTGAAGTCGTTAACACACATGTATGCTTACTTTAACCTATAGTAATTCTCTGTCACATAATCTGTTGGTTATTATGTCCTCTTCGTACCAAAATTGATGCTCAGACCTACAATAACTGTAACTTTCGCGTATGAATGGGGAGCGGAAAACCAATAGTAACAGTAAAGTTAGTAAGAAAGTTCTATAGATTCAATTTTACTTGTCCTCAATGTGTTACATCGTCTTGATTCAGGGTTCCGCGAAGAATTTGCCTCAATCGTGTACCTCAAGACTGAATCCGGGATTGGTAAGAGCAGTTACTTTCACAAAAATATATTTTCCTCCCTTATTTGATGCATCATCTTATGTGAAAGCACCACAATTTATGTTGCAGTGTCTTTTCCCACAAAACGTCGCGCAACAAATCCAGACACCACTTTTCTTAGTAAATGCAGCCTATGATTCCTGGCAGGTCAGTTCATGTCTGAAATTTCTTGCTCATTTATTTTTTCTGAAGAATTCCTTCCTTTTGATGATTTTCCGTTCTCTGTGACTTATTTGGAACATGAGACTAATCCTTCTCTAGGAATGTAATAAAAAAGAGGAGGCAATAGATTTTAGAAAGTCCACGGTTGGTATAATCTTTTTTGATTTCGAGGGCAAAAATGTACTCGATGAGGTTGAGGACATTGATTTTTCAAGTTCTGTATGTTTTTAGTATAACTGAAATGTGCAGCTGGCTATCTCATTATTGATTTGAGGTATAAAACAATCGTAAAACATCTGATATATCATGAGATGATCAGAGCAAATATAAAGGAAACACAAGTCAAAAATCGGACGTGAAAGTTCCCTTTCATCCGGCTCAAGTACGTACACCAAATAAGGAAGGGAGTTCTCATTTTCAAACTGGGTCAATATCAGCTCACAAGATTCTAAGTTCTTAGCTACACGAGAATAAACTCGTTTTCCTCGTTCCCTTATCATTTAACGAGTAAATGTTTACAGCAACCATAGAGCTTAATAGAGAAGACGGTCTCATCAAGACGTTGAGGTTACCACGTTGCCTCAAACTTAATCACCTTTTCAAATTACAATCTCACTTGGATAAAAATGTTAAGAAAAACGACCGACGTAATGAATACAAACTTTGTGATTAATGCTCAAGTTGCAAGAGGATGTTTTTCACCAACTAGCTCCTTCATAAGTTGTGGTATGGTTCGAGCGTTAACGAATTAACATTTTGTTGGTAATAGCTGCATTAAAATTTAGTCATCATCAACGAATCATCTCAAAGTTATGTTATACATAGATATACCATGAATATACACATATATGAGCACGGTCTTACCCTATAACTAATCCCTATAACTAATCGATTTTTGCTTGCTTTTTTTTTTTTTAAAAAAAAAAAAAAAAAAAAAAAAATCAGATAAAGAACATTTTGGCTCCTGGCGTTGCTGATCCTCGTGGAACATGGCGTGACTGCAAGCTCGACATATTGAAATGCTCGTCTACTCAGCTCGAAACCATGCAAGGTTAACACTCTTTAAGCCCTTTGTTATTCCTTCGTTCATTTGGATTACACCGTTAAGCTATCCATCGTGGGAATCCAGAGCACCTATGTGCTGGTAAAGGAAAACCACCTCGACCTGATCAGAGTAAATGTCAACATTGAATCAGACCGTCTTCTATGGCTAATACCTGAAAAGAAACTAACCAGTTATAGTAAGCGTGAAGATGCTAAATTATATGGCATATGTAACGGAAAACTTAGTTTCTTTGCAAGTTATCGTTTACTCCTTGTGTCTAATACGTGGAACTATTTCTCAGGTTATAGGTCGGAGTTCTTAAAAGCTTTGAATTCACTAGGCCCGTCCTCAACAAGAGGGTATTACATCAATTCCTGTTATGCACATTGTCAAACTGGAACACAAGAGACATGGCTAAGGGACGACTCGCCGAGATTGGCTAACACGGTACGCAATCAACTATTCTCTCTGTCCCAATTTATGTGATGCTCTTTCTTTTCTAGTCAGTCTAAAAAAGAATGACACCTTTCTAAATTTAGTGACAATTTAAATTTAAACTTTCAATTTTACTCTTAATGAGATGATTTATAGCCACACAAATATCTATGACTTATTTTTGGACCACAAGTTTCAAAAGTCCACCTTTCATTCTTAAACTCCGTTACCAGTGAAACACCTTCACATAAATTGGACAAAGGGAGTAAAAGCTATCTTGATATATGTTTACAACAACAATAACAACAAAATTCTGTTTTCCTGTTTTAGATAACCTTTGACACTGCTAAAAATGTGTTGTACAGACAATTGCCAAAGCAGTTGGAGACTGGTATTATGAAAGAAAAGTATTCCGAGAGATTGACTGTCCTTACCCCTGTGACAAAACCTGCAAGAACCGGAATTTTGAATCGGACGCTCGCCCAGATAATATAGATGATTGATGGAAGTTTTTCCTCTGAGATTGTTATACAGAGACTTCAAATTTTCTAAAAGGGAGTTAAGAGAAAAAATATGGAATTAAAGAAGTTGTGTCAAATGTGTTATAGTAAGGGAAAGCCAACACTACACAGAATTGTGTGCTTTGGTGTCCCCAAAAGAGAAACTGTTATGTATCATTTGTTTGAGGTTTTGATATTATGTATCTTGTTATAATGTAAAAGTCAATAATTCAGCTTTTAAAGCTTTCACTATTGCTGCATGTTCTTGAATTACTTCCATAATCTTGGATGCACAGAATTCTCATTCCTTAGTGAATCCATTGTTTGAGCCAAAAAGTATAAGAACTTTACTTTTAGATTATTTAACAAGTAATACTGACCTTACATTTTACTTATTTTTACTAATTTGTCCTCTGGACCACCAAGGATTGTGATGAGATATGATTTTTCCACTCTGAATTGGAGATCTTGTGTTCGAGTCTTGAAATTAAACTTAAGTTTTGCGATATCAAAAACTCTAGACCACCCACCTCTAAAGTCATACTTGTCAATTACGTGAATCCGGATTAATTGGGCCTTAAAGCAATATGGTTGGGAGTTTAACGCATGACCCAAAACTTTTGAAGAGGGAGTTTAACGCATGACCCAAAACTTTTGAAGAGATTGCATGAATTGTCTTTCAAATGGGCTGGTCTTTAGTTTTTGTTCTTCAAATGGGTTGGTTTTTATTTTTTGTCCTTTAACAATCAAACTTATGCCTAGTGAGATATAAGTTTTTTAGTCATATGGGGCATAACTTGTGGGATATTACGATGCACAAATATAAATTTATTTCTATGAAAAAGTTGTTTATCTTGAGGGACAAAATTAAAGACCAGCACAAAATAAGCAAAGGTGCAAATGACCCAAACTTTTTATATGTTGTAAGATCTCCTTGTTTTATGGAGACCTTACCGAAAAAAAATTAATAAGAGAAAAACTTCAATTTTGTTGGTCTGATTTGTTTTATAAATTAAAAACAACCGATATAGTTGATTTGGTTTGGTAAATTAAAAAAACAGAAGTATCAAATTGAACTATGTACACCCTTACATAACATGTAAGAGATCCTCCTAATATATATTCGTTATTTTCTAAACTCTCTCAGTATCGATTTACGATAAAGATTTTGTTACAACAGCTATTACGTTTTAGTCCCAAGCAAATTGAGTTAGACAATAAAAGTCTTCATTGACCATATTTTCAATTTGAAATTCATCTCAGGCTAAAAAGGTGGCCTATTTTTCATCATATTTGTGCGTAAATGTAACACGTGTCTAGGTGAGCATGTTCCAACATTATCTATATTATTAAGAATTTATTATGAATTGTCTAGTTTTACATTGGATACTAATTTACCGCAGTTTTCCTCCTTTTCCTTTTTTATATGGACTTGAAATTGGTAATGTGAGCAAGCTCAAAGTTACTTCAAAAATGTGGATAAGAAGTTAAAATGCATTATGTTCCGGATGCCATACACTTATTCAATACTAATACTATATATTATGTGGCATCAATGACAAAATAAATGAAAAAAAATCTCACAGGACCAAAAATTGAGAAAATAGAAATGGAGGAAAAAGCCAAAAAAGATGAATCCTTAGCCATCGAATTATGTCACATCCTCCTCCTATAGATCACAATTATTAGATACATAGCTTATTTACACAAAAGAAATCCATTTTGAAAGAGAGGAAGTAGACATATAAAATTCATATAAAATTCATATTATCATACACATAAAAAAACACTATTTTCTGGTGCATTTTTTTTATGTATATATACAACATAGCTAATTTATGATGATCCAACAACCTAATTTATTTAGCGGTTCCTAATGACAGAATTTTTGGCCACAAGGGTAAGGACAATCTGTGTTCTGAAATACACTTTCTTCGTAGAACCAGTCCCCAACAGTTATGGCAATTGTCTGCAATAACGAGTTAGTCTCATCTCAACAGTTATATATAGAGTTGTCAAATGCACGGGTTGAGCTACATTAGGCGGGTCAACATGGATTGAGTTAATAAATTGTGCTTGAACCTGTTCAAACTTCAAAGGTTATTTAGGCTGAACTGAATTGTGTCGAAATGAGCTAAATAATAGGTTATAACCTAATTAACCCGCCCAACTATTATTGAATCTAAATTTCTTTTTTGGTTTTTTTATAATTTGTTTAATTACCTAATAAAACTTTTTTTTCTTTGTTATACGTATATATAATATATTTTGCAAATATAGTTTTAAAAACATTTTGACTAAGTTTTTCATTAGTCAATATAAACTGGGTCATTTGTACTTTTACCCTATTTTGTGCTGGTCTTTAATTTTTGCCCATTTACCGTTCAAAATCGAATTTATGCCTAGAGGCTCATAAGTTACACATAATAACATCCACAAGTTATGCCCGCACCCTTAAAAAACTTATGCTCCACTAGACATAAGTTCGATTTTAAAGGGCAAAAATTAAAGACCAATCCACTTGAAGGGAAAACCGTTCAATTATTAGATTAAAACTACATATCTACTCAACTTTTAAATGGGCGAAATTATGTAGATCAAAATGAATTGAGTTAGTAAATTAGCCCGCCCCAACATATACGAATTTGACGGTTCATATTTTCATAACTGAATTTTTCCACGCCTACCTTGTTAGATAATGTTGGAGAGTTATTGTAGAACCAATAACTTTGTCTTTCTATGATATTATGGGAATGGCAGGATATTATGAAATACCCTATAGATGAAGTCCCTCCTAATTCCGTTAGTGCATTTAAAAACTTCAACCTGAAATCTGATAAAGAGAGAGAGAGAGAGAGAGTCAACAGAAAATACATTCCTCTTTAATTTATACATATCGAGAGTAGCACTTTTGATCTCTCAGTCATTGATAAATTATGTTTTGGCCTTGGCGATACAGGACTCAACATATCTAACCTTCTAAAATTTGAAACACATCTAACCTTCTAAAATTTGTGTTTTTAGTCTTTTTATGTAGGGAATATGATATATTTGGACTACTTATATTGTCCCTCAAATATAGGGAACAATACACATTTAACATAAGACACGAATAATTAATTAAATGGTGTGGCGGTTAATAATTCTGAAAATTTGTGAATGTTCATAGGTAAAAGAATTAAAAGTGCACATTTCAAGTAATTAAAGGTTAAATATGTTTAGTCAGATATTACAAAGACTAAAATCAATTTTTTTAAATAATTAAAAGACCAAAAGTGCTATTAAACCCACCCCCCCAATCCCCCCCCCCCCCAAAAAAAAAAAAAAAAGAAGAGAGAGAACCCCATCAACAAAATACTTACCATGGAGAATATTGAGTTGACTAGGTGAGCATTCATTTATGTTTTTCTTGCAATTATTCCAAATGCCTTGAGGATCAGCACCTTCAGGAACCAAACTATTATTTACCTAATTTTCATAAATCAAAAGATAAAACATATTATACTTTATAGTCTAAACTTAAGGGAAGAAAGCTTAAACATGCAGTAAATAAAAGTTGGTAATTCTTAGAATTATATTGTCTTTCTAACCTGCCAGGAATCATAGGCCGAATTAATTATGAAAAGAGGTGTTTGAATATATCCTGCTACATACTGAGGGAAGAAGCACTGCACAATTATGATCAAAAGTTATGCTGTGAGAAATATCATGCATTTTAGTATATCAAAAAACCAACCGGAATAATAATATTTTTGGTCTTTCAGTTATTGTTATATTCTGATTTTGAATCCGTATGATATTCGATAAGACACATTTAACCTTCAATTAGTTAAAATTTATTAGGAGAATATCGAGGGATCAAAAGTGCACATTTCAACTAATTGAAGATTAAATATGTTTATTCAGATACCATAAGAATCAAAATTAGAATTTATCAAGAGAGATCAAAAATATTCTTAATCTCAAAATGAATCTCTTACCAAACTTGGCTTTAAAGTGGAGGTGCAAGATGGTGGAAGGTTCTTGGTAGACCCCTAAATTTCAAAAGAATCAAGAATTAATGTCTTAATTTAAGGGTTAAATTATTTGCTAAAATTAACAATTGAAATACTACTTAAATGATTATTCTTACATGCAACACAACAACTCTCTCATACAGCTCTTTAATCTCCGGTTTACCAGCAATTGTACTTCTGCATAAACTCATACGAAATTGGCCAAAAGGGAGGGAAAAAGAAAAAGCATAACACATACTCCATTGGTTTACTTTTTCTTGTTCACTATATTAAAAATAAATTTTTATTTTTACTTGTCCACTTTAGCATATTAAAAAAAAGGCAATTTTATTTTTCTTGCTTTACCCTTAACATTAATTGTTCTTTTCCCAAATCATTTTCCAAGTCTATTAAATTATACGCCATCAATATGGTATTGTGGTAAGCCAAGGCGGATGTAACATATTAGGTAGGGGTTCAAGTGAAGCCCTAACTTTTGATGTAGAGTACAAATTTATGTGTAAAAAATAATTAAATTTATAATAAATACTCCCTTTGTTTCAATTTATGTGAACCTATTACTATTTGGGGAGTCTACGCGGTGGTTCTTTGACCACGTTTTCCTTATAGTGTTTCGAAATGATTTGGATTGCAAATTATCATGACTTATAGTACTTTAAATGTAGTATCTAAATATATAATTTTTTTTTAATAAACTTCAAAAATCTATGTCAAAATTTACGGTCAAAGTTATAAAGTTTGACCCTCGAACTCCGAAAAGGTTCACATAAATTGAAACGGAGGGAGTAGTAGATAGGAATCATAACATTAAAAATATAATGGGTTCAATGTTAAAATCTTAAATGTTTAATCCATAGAGTTTAAATTTTGAACCCGCCTCTGATGATAAAATAATCATATCATTTATTATTTTTTAAAGAATGTGCAAAGTACAAACTGAACAATAAAAGTGAACGGAAGGAGTAAACAATTATCAAGATTCATATGATAATATACTCACACATTAAGAAAGAAACCAGCATCCGAAATGCGTTTCAACCTAGTGTCCATTTGGAGGAAAATTTTGAATTTGTCACAATTTAGTATTGCAGCCAATCCTCCAGCTGAAGTTCCACTCAAGATAACCTATTATGAAATATTGTAGAATTTCTTTATTTAGTTTCAGATACTTAATGATTAGTAAGAAATAAGAGGGTAGGATGGTATCTGGATGCAGGTGGTTGATGAGGTAGACAACAAAACATTCTATGCTTACTTGCTTAGCCACACTCACTAGGAACATAGCAAGGTAGTAACGTATTAGCTAACAAACGAGCTGCAAGAACGAAACTTTTGGTAACATAGTTCACTAACTGACAGTTCCTCCTGTATTTATTGTTGATGGCTTTATAGCAGATCAATAAATTAAAAATTACTTTTGTTAGAACCATTAATGGCTTATAATAATAACAGTAGGGCTTGACTCCAGACTCCAGTACCTTACCTTATTCAGTCGAAAGTGACCTTGTACTTTATTATGATGAATATATTTAATATAATTAAGTCTTTGTTACCTAAAAGAAAAAAGGGTGGGATGGGAAAAAGAATCGTACATTTTGAGCACTAGACATTCCTTTAGCTAATAATTCCTCCACTATCACCTTGAAAATTCTTGCTCCTCTGTAGTGGAGATTAGTTGCCTGATACAATTAATTAATTAATTAGCATATTCTCTGTTATAAACCTCAATGCAAATTAAATGCGTAACACTTAATTTGGTGACTTTTACTTACTGGATCAACTTCTTCAATATCACCAGTAAAAGATGCCCCGTCACAGTACTTGACCTTGACTCTATTCCAGTCATAGAAGACTATAAAGTTGGACAGAGATGACCTTTAATTAGGAGCTGATATAAAAAAAAATTATGAGAGAAAGAGCATAATTATTAAGGAGAATAGCACTTTTGGTCTTTCGGTTGTTGATAAAATTCTGATTTTAGTTCTTGCGATGTATAATTTATCATATCTACCCTTGAATCAATTAAAATGTATGTTTTTGATCCCTTTATGCAGAAAATATGTTCTTCTTGGACTAGAAGTATGTTCTCGCAAATGTAAAATAATAGTACAATCTTAATATAACACATGGGTAAGTAAATGGTGGAAATAAAACTAATTAAAAATTTAGGGACCCAAAATACCTATTATCTCTAATTACTTATATATACCAGGATTCATGTCAGGGTCATTGCTTAGAACTCCAGTGAAGGCACCTTGCAGAGGCATATTTTTTGAAGATCCAATTGGCTGATTAGTACGACTGAGGCATTCTGAAACAGTAGAACACCATCCACCTCCCTAAAAAAATTTCAGATTTGGAGATGAGAAAAATTAAAGTAAAATGAAAATATAGTACTAATAATTAGGGCTAATAGCATATTTAGTCCCTTGATTATTGGTGTATTTTTCAATTTCAATTCTTGTGATATTTGACTGAGCTCATGTAACATTTAATTATTGGAAACGTGCCCTTTTGATCCATTTTCTTGTGATATTCACAAATTAAAAAAAATTATTATTTGTTATTTGTCTCTGTATTTTGTTAAGCTTGTAATGTTACTTTATAATTGAAGAGTACATATATCACCTTCAATTATAAAGTAGAAGAAGGAGATAACTTGGGATCCACCGTGATAGATAGGAACATAATTGTCTATACATAGGAAGTAGACATAGTTAGTAATCTTGATACTTGGCTCCCGTTTGGCCCTAAATTTTTGGATCGTATTTTGAAAATTTGTTTTCAAATCTTTATTTGGCCATAAAATTTTGACAGATTTTGAAAACAAATCTTCAAGTTCCCAAATTCTGGCTCAAACCTGTTTTTGGGCCAAGATCTATGTTTTGGACTTTTCAAAACTTTTAAAACTACCCCAAACTTTTGTGTTTTACAAAAAAAAAAAAAAAATTATTTATTACCCAACTAATTCTATTTATGACCCAACTAATTCTATCTAACATGTTCCTCCATTAAAGTTGTATCTACCATGTTTCCACAATTAAAACAGTCTCTTTTATAAAGTGAAGATTGTTCGTATAATTTGGGTAGATAATATCAAAGAATAGCTAGTTATTACTGTTGATTTTGTCTTGCACAGATGGATCTTTGTATTGTAATTTGAATTATAGTAGCTAGCAATTGTTGTTAAAATATCATGTTTCGCATAATTTGGGATTAACAATTATGTATATTTTGTATAGTTGAGTATTCTTGATAGTTTTGAGAACTTGTAGGTATAAGTGATGTTTCATGTTTTTCAAAACAAAAAGTGAAACATATTTTGAAAAACTATGGCCAAACAAATTTTCAAAACTTAGAAAACTTCATCCAAATTAAGTTTTTCAATTTTTTTTTTTTTTTTGGGAATCTAGGGCCAAACGCTAGCTTGATTTCATGTATGTATGACCAAGTACTCAAGCTTTTCTTTTGCATTTACACCATCTCAAAGTAGGAGGTTTAACCTCAAGATGAAAAGGGAGGATTAAATCACTTTTTGTAAACTCCCTCGGATCATTGTGTAATTTGCTTGAAGATGAATAAAATACAGAAAACTTAATTTTTTTTTAAAAACAAATAGTTTTACTATATCAAGAGTGTGTGCAGACATTACCCTACTTCGTACAATTAAAGAGGTTGTCTCCGAAAGACCTTCGGCTCAAATAACACAAAACCACAAACATATATTTTAATAAACTGAAATGTAAAGTGTTGAGTCATAAATTACGAAAATTAAAAGAAACATTTAACCAAAATATTATTCTCTCTAATAATTAACCTCAAGGTGAAGAAGCCAATTCTGAACTCCCGAGCCAGTTCCGCTGTGAAAAAGGAATGCTGGTGCACTTCCATCCAAACAAACTGATATATAATTAAATTGGTTAAACTGTGTAAATAAGTTTTTTTTTTTTTTTTTTTTAAAAAAGAACTTTTTATAGATATAATCAACAAATAACTTAAGAAAGATAACTCTCACCTGCTCCCTTTGCTATGGCACTTTGTAGAATGGTGATATTGACAAGGAGCGTTTGAAGGGCTTCTGTCCGGCAAAGACTCAACATGAAAACTATTTTTTTTTTTTTTTTTTTTTAAAAAAAAGATAATTAAATGTTAAGAAATTGGATATTAATTGTTCATTCTTCACATTTCAAAATAACATTATTACTAACTCTAAGTGTTACACAGACTTAAAGAAAAGAAAAGAAAAGAAAAGAAAAAAAAAAGAATGACTAGCATGTACAGTTTATATGTCAACAAATAATTGGCATTTAATTTAGTCTAATAGAGATTTAAACAAGACCAGATTACCAAACAGTAGTACGTTTCTTGCTGCCGTGATCATTGAGAAGTGACTTTTGACGACAAACAAAGATTGTGGTGTAATGGATAGGTTTCTTACGCCCTTAAGGCCTTAATTAAAGGTCTCGAATTCGAGTTCTAAGTATGAAAAAATTAAATTCTGTTAGGAAGCGCGTTCCCCTTAAATGAGCTTGTAGTGTACATCCGAATTAATTGAGCTTCCGATATCAATATCGAACACTGAAAAAAAAAAGAGAAAGGAATGAGGAATATATAATCTCTTGCAAAGAAAGAATGATATCTAACAAGGAAGTTTACTCCTTTTATAGAGACAAACTCAATGTATGATTAGTTTCGAACGACCTCCAAGGTGTCATTTGAAGTGGAGCACAAATTAAAGGGAGATAAGTATTTAATCATTTTTATATAATTAAATAAGGGTTAGTGGTGTTGTTTGGTCGCTCAATTATTGATAAATTTTTATTTTTTATTTTTGTAATATTTGACTAATTAATCACATTTGACATTCAATTACTTGAATGTGCATTTTTGATCTCTGTCTATGGATATTCACAAATTTTCAGAATTATTAACCGTTCCACTATTTAATTATTCATATTCTATGATAAACTTGTATTCTTATCCCGATGGCTAATCTATTACTAAAAATAGTCCAAAAATAATATATTTCCTAGACAAATTGATTTGAAACACACATTTTAATTAATCAAGAGTTAACATGTTGAATCATATATCACAAGGAATTAAATCATAATTTACCAATAATGAAGAAACAAAAGTACTATGATATTCTTCCTTTTAATAATACAACAAGACAGAATTTGTTAAGATGATGAGAAGTGAAACTTTTGTAGAAAACAAGAAATTAAATTTTGTAGAACTTCAAAAGGCATAATTAGAGCCAATTCTGTTATATATTTTTACAGGATGAGGATTGTCTCACCTTTACAGAATGGTGTTTAATTTGATCAATGAACATCTCGTGCCGTGTGATGGGTGAAAAATTGAATCCATTGATTGAAAGTCTGAAACTAGTGCTTCCTCAATTTCATTTTATATGATACACAAACTTTTATAAAAAGAATGATTTTTTGTAATATTTACTAAAAATACATTTAGAACTTATATGATTTTTGGTTATATATATTAAAAATACATTTAGAACTTATTGTCTTGAATATGATGAGACTTCTTATAGCATAACATGTCTTTTAAGGTAAAATAAAAAGTTTAAAGTTAATTTTTTCTTTCTTTCAAAACAAACTAAAAATAAAATGAAACTGGGGAGTCATGACTACTATTCTTTTAATTTATATTTACTAGCTAAGTCAGCTGTGGGAGTTCAACCTTCAAAATAGATATTCTTTGAATCATGTCGAAAGATAAATTATTTCCATATATTTCCCCAATTATGGTTATCATCAACTAATCTCTTGAAGTGGTTAAAAAATTGTACAATGCCCATACCAGATATCAAGTATTCCTTTAATGATCCATTGAAACAGCAGTCAATTATGTACTTATCAAATTAAACTATCTGAAAATCTTTGTCTTTCATGATGCATATATAGACCATTTCTCCAGTATAACAGCCTTGATCAAGCTCAAGGTAATATTATGGCCTCCATAGATCATTTTTTTCAAGAATCCAATGTCATACATGACATTAGGAATGTTCATAGAAAATCAATAAATCGCATCGAACGATAAATTATCTTTATTATTAGTGACACTATAGCTTACCAAAATGTCATGACTCATCTCACATTTTGTATTATTTTCTTGGGAAACACTATATCATTATTGTATGTTACCAAGATAAAAGAAAATTTTATAACCACTAGTGACATATTTTGTTTATGGAGACCTTACCCAAAAAAAATCAAAAAAGGAGAAAAATCAACTTTGTTGGTTTGATTTGATTCATAGATTTTACAAAAAAGATATAGTTGATTTAGTTTGGTGAAAAGAAAACCAAACCGACCTATGTACACTCGTAGCTACATGACATGTAAGAGTTCCTCCAAATATATAATCGTTATTTTCTAAACACTCTCAGTAATAATTTACTCTAAAGATATACAACCAGGGGTGGATCTGGCTCATTGTATGGGGTTACATTCGCGCGGGTTCAATTTTTGTATTGAAAAATTCTGTAAATATATAAAAAATACAACTTGGGAGTCCATTAACAAAGTGTGTTGTTGGTCTAGTGGCAGATAAGGTTTGCTCCTCTCCTCTTGGTCAAGGGTTAAAATCCCCTTGGTCACCATTTAGATTTCGGTTTTTTTTTTCTTTCTATTTTTTACTTTTTAATTTGAGATGGGTGGAAACCCATAAACTTAAAATTACGAGCTTTAAACAAATTGTAAGAATCCTCACTGATCATATTTTTAATATAAATTCATCTCAGGCCAACATTATCCTGACCTATTTTTCATCACATTGGGGCACCAATGTAACCATTACCAAGGTGTGCACTTCCAAATGATATTTGTATTGTCAGAATTCATCATGAATTGACTAATTTTATGCTGGCTACCAACCTACCGCAATTCTCCTCTTATATGTGGACTTGAAATTGATAATGTGAGCAAGCTCACGCTATAAATTACTTCGAAGATATGGTTAAGAAGTTAAAATGCATTATGTTCCAGATGCCATACACTTCTTCAATAATATATTCTGTGGCATCGATGAGAAAATCTAAACATATCTAAATTAATTGATGATAAATGTTAGTGGAATATCTCCAAAGATTACACTAAGGAATGCGTTATGCATCGAAAAACCTTTTGAACTTTTTACCTAACTCTTCATGTGGAAGGGAACCACCAAGTACAACCACCTTCCCCAAAAGAGATAACACTACTAAAATATAGCTTTTTTGTCTTAAAAATAATTTTTAAATGCTTATTCCGTCAGCCAGGTTCGTGGAAAATTTGTGCTATAAAATATAATTTTCTCATCTTATTCCGATTGAACCAGTTCACTGGAAATTAAAAACGCATGGTGAGATTTTCTAGTAGTGAAACATAAAGTGCACCAAAACAAATAGGGTTAATTATTAGGAGTTCTTTGCATTTTGCACCATTTATATTTTCAACATTTTTTCCATTATACTCTAATAATCTTGGATTTTTTCGATCTGCTCTTTCATTTTTTTTTTTTTGGGGCATAACGATAACATAGTTTAATATATTCATTTTGTAAGAATTCTCAGAGATATAATAAATATTTTGCAATGTTGGACTTATAACATTAAAGGTAATGATTTTCTATGTCCATTTATAATTTGAATAGAAGAAAAATAATTGCAAAGATCTTTCATTCTTTTCTTATAAATCTTCTACATTATTTTCACCTATGTATAGTAAAAAGTATCATACATTTTATATAGAAATAACATTTTTAATGGACTATGAAATCACTTCGTCAATTTCACATGGTAAGTATCTTTCACCCTTTTTGCATTTATCAATAATCTGTTCTGGAGTAATACCCTTAAATAGGTCCCAACTATTAAAAATATAGTCTTCCACTCATTGGTAGGAGTAAGGTCCTATCCTCTCCAGACCACTTCTGTGAATACACTGGGTATGTTGTTGTTGTTGTTGTAGTCGTCAATAGCGAATGTACTCTTTTTCTGCTTTTTGTTAAGTAGCTTTTACGGATATTTTAGGTGCAAAAGTTTGTAATTGCGGGGAATTTGTAACAATTCTGTGGCAAATCTGGCTTGTCTATCAATTGGACAAGACTCCGGTCGAAGTACCAGTCGCTAAATGCCTGTGCAATTGTCTGCAAAAAAAGAAAAACTTAAATTACTGTCTATCCAATCACTTAAATGAAAAACAGTCGGTGAATGTATCATAAGTGTATAACCAGGTTGAATAAGTGTATGATACCGACTAAGCAAACAATATTGGAACCGACCGACTATTTGTGTAATGATATCAAAAACGAACACACGCACTCACACAACTTAGACATTGAAATTGCAAAGAAATTTTAACAGACTTTAACCAGTTGGAATAAGACACTTTCCTGATTTCTAGGTTATCAAATTCACTGTTATAAATGAATAATTACCTATAACTATGATTATTTTTTTATATGACACTCGATTTGATAGCAAGGGTAGAGTTAGGTTTCGCGAAGAGACTTCAATTGAATTTCCTTCATCAGAAAATTATTTTGCGCAAATAGAATATTAATACAATTATTTTTATTATATATAAATTGTTGAATTCTCTTAACATATCGAAAGATTCTAATATAGTGGCAAAGATCGTTTCGAATAATTTTAGAATCATAGGTTCAAACAAAAAAACAGGTCAAATGATTCTTAGCATGCCTCTACCCTAGCTAGGGAGTAGAGTCATTTGGCCTATTTCTAGTGAGTGAAGATATATGCTTTATAAAATTGTATTGGTTATAATTATGGTGTTTCATGACAAATACATATGTTAAAGTGCAATCATGTTTTACAGTCTAATTAACTTATATAGCCGTTCACCCAACCATTTAAACTAAAAATAGTAGGAGGATATATAATATAAGTATACGCCATAGATAATGTGTATAATCATGTATAATATATATATATATATATATATATATATGCTAGAAAAAGTAAATAGTGACTCTGACCGGCTATTTGTGAAAAGATTATATAAAACATAAAATGCAAAACCTCAAATCAACACCTAAAATGAATAATTTTTGTTTTGTTACTTAAGCTGAAATTGAAATTGATTTACCTTATTATTTACTGAGAACCCATTCCAACCAACGCCACTTGTTATATGGGCATGAATCAAGCAAGAGTCAATAAACATTCCTCTTGATGAAGAATGACTTTGTTTGGGCAAAGCACTTAAAAATTCCTGTTTGAAATCTGAAATAAAACAACAAAAACTTACATGAGGTTTCCCAAATATCATGGATTTTACATATTTAATTCATAATTAATTAAATCCAAATTTGACTTGGGCATAAACAATTCTATAATAAATAGATTATTATGAAGTTTGGCCTAGAACTTGCACCACTAACCTTGTAAATTTTTAACAAGAGAAGCTGAGCACGTATTCTTAAAAAGGTCGTCGTAATAACCCGGAAAAGTCTTGTTTATCTGAAAACATTTGAAGATAAACAATTGTTAATCCAAGGCAAGCAACATAAATTAAATCCCTTAGTTAACCTAAAGATCCACTCACCCATGACCCAACTTAAACTAAGATAATTGCGGATGTAAACTAAAGATAGTCGCGGATGTATAATATATGCAGTGGCAGATCCAAAATTTTCACTCAGGGGTTTCAAAAAAAAAAAAAAAACAGCAAAAGCTAAACATAAAGTATAATGTTGTTCCTGGGAATCGAACCTTGGATAATAG
Organism: Lycium ferocissimum; assembly: GCF_029784015.1. Classification (NCBI taxonomy): domain Eukaryota; kingdom Viridiplantae; phylum Streptophyta; class Magnoliopsida; order Solanales; family Solanaceae; genus Lycium; species Lycium ferocissimum. The sequence continues at coordinate 66,483,359 of NC_081342.1, forward strand.
AGAGAATTTTGAATACCCTGGATCATTTGAGCTAACATTTTGGATTTGTTTATGATCGACATTCAAAACTTATTTATGTACACAAACACAAAAAATCTACCCTACACCCTTCCACCCTTCTAATTCCGCTCCTGAATATATGTATAATATGTGTATAATCGTGTATAGTATGATTATAATCTATGTATACATGCTAGTAAAAAATAACGCTGCGCTCTATTTGTGCAAAAATCCCTAAATATTTTCGGGCGTTTTTTCTTGAAGTTTCTTTGTAAGTTTTATATTTAGGGCATGATATATATGAGTTATACAAAGTGTCGTATTGCCATACGAAAATCAAACAAAAATAATCAGACCTGTTAGACAAATAAGATACAATTAAGAAAGTGGAAACTTTCTATCAAGAGACATTGATATCAAATTCTAATTTATTTTTTTCATGAATTTAATGGAGAATTGAGTTGACCTGAAATGTGTCAAACATTGAGTTGACTACGAAAAATGGTGTCTTGATTCCTTCTTGAAAATATTGTGGAAAAAGGCACTGCAAATTCATTTAAACTATAAAGTTAATTTCTAAAGACTATTGGGTAAATAATTTATTAAATTAAAACCCTTGAATGGCAATGGATTTTTACCAAGGATGGTTTCATCCTTGAAGTGCAGGATGATGGCAACATCTTGGCTGATTGCTGCAGTTGATTTTAGAAAAAAATAAATAAAAAGAGAGTCATAACATACAAATATTGAATTATTGTGAGGCACTATTAGAAAATCACTATTTTCCCACTGAAAAATTTTCAGTGGCTATTTCCCACTAAATGTCGGTGGAAAAAACCTAAATAGTAAAGTTTTCACACGGAAAAGTTAGGAATTTTCCCAGCGTTTCAGTGGAAACCTGTTTCCCACCATGCGTTTTCCCAGTGAGAATAAGGTGGGACAATCATGTTTTATAGCATAAATTTCCCGCTGGATGTTAGTGGGAAAAACCTTTTTTTCTAGTGAGGATACTTTGGCATTAATAAGGAAAGAGCGAGAGAACAAAAATATGGAAGAGGAACTGTACATGTAAGTTAATCAGTCCTTCATTAACGGTCTCCATGAATGTCATGTCCTTGTTTTTCCTGTTACACAAATTAACAACACTGTAACTCATCTAATAGTCGGAGACGAATCTAGAATTTTGAATTTATTTATTTTTAATTCTGAAAAGATAGCTTACTGAATTCTGGATAAATTATTAATACATATTCAGTGAATTACTAAACATAAATATAGAATTTTAACCAAAGCAATTAGGTTTTACTGAACCCGTTACTAGAACACTAGCTCCCTGTCTGGTAGTAGTATTATTAATCACAATTAGACATTAGGTTATGTGCATTATATATAGGTGATAATTTTTTGGATCTATTAAGTTAACCTACAATGAGCCTGCTTAGATTGGATTATTTTAGGTATTTTTAAGACAAAATAGTTTTTAAGCACTTTTGTAGTGTTTGAGTAAGATAAAAAGTATTTTTAAGCCAAAATAACAAAAACAATCCAATATCATATGTTAGAAAGTCATAATTTATAAGCATATCCAAACAGACTCTATAACATGTGACATAGAGTCTGTTCGGATGGGCTTATAACTTGTGACTTTTGAGTCAAATGTCACAAGTTAGGAGTTCTAACTTATGACTTATTTTTCTTATTTTAACTTAAAAACAAGTGCTTAAAAGCACTTCTTTATCGTACTGTAAGTGCATATTACTGAAACTTTTAGGTTAATTTTTACCTGTCATGAAGAAAATAGCTACCATCAGCAAGACACTTGACTCTAGCAGAGTTAGGAACAAGAGATCGAAAACGATCACAATGGATTAAAGCAGGCAGTCCTCCAGCTGAACCACCTGTGAGAATGACCTGCCAAATAAGTGTAAACTAACTTAACACACTTGTAAAATGTTTTTAATGCACTCTTATGTTATTGAGACATAATATAATGAAGTAATTGAAAATAATCTTTTTGTTGTAGCTTAAGCTTTTAAATCAGATGATTCATAATTCAAGATTTGGTACTTCAGAGACGTACATTTTTAGCATCCTTCATTCCTTTCGCCAAGAAATGATCGATCAAGGCAAGGAAAATCCTCGCGCCTCTAAAATGAAGGTTAGTAGCCTGAAAAATATGCATAGTTAATGTATTTGTAGATAATTGTGCATCTACAAAAAAAAAAAAAAAAAAAAAAAAAGTTATAGAAATAATAACCAACAGTTTTTCTGATTTCATCGATTAATGTTTTGATAACCTCATTGCTGAGGACGAATTTTAAGTTATGAAAAAGTATATACTCCCATATTTAAAAAAAAAATTGTTAAAATATGTAAAAAAGTGAGCTTAAAGATTGTGCATACCGGGTCAACTTCTTCAACGTCTCCGGTGAATGATGATCCATCACAATAAATAACCATGACTCTATTCCAATTGTAGAAATCTATATATAATTTTAAGCATGAATGTGAATATTTAGAAATAATAGCATGATTGATGAGATTCTAACTAAGCACTAAATATATTTTACCTGGATTCACTGTTTTATTGTTGCTAAGCATTCCATAAAGTGATCTTTGCTTTGGAGCAAGTTTTGAAGAACCTCTTTCTGTCTTTGTACGATCAAGGCAATCTGTCACGCTATAGCACCATTCTCCTCCCTAAATTCAAATATGAAAGTTAGAATAAAAATTACAATAAACAAAAATTGAAGCTGTAAAATTATGTAAATGCTTCAAAATTGTAACAAACTAATATTTCCATAGCCCTTACCCTAAAGTAGATAATCCAATTATTAGCTCCTTCTCCATGTCCCTTATCAAAATAGTACGCTGGTGGACTCCCATCCAAGCAAACTAGAAGCATATAAGAATGGAAATATATATCAGCAATATATGAATAGTTAAATCATCGGATATGGGGATGGTAAAATTAGCCGATAAATATATGACCCATCAAATCCATTTGAGTTTGAATGAGTTAAATGACCGGCCTATTTATATTCAGCTGTCTTGACTGCATAAGTTTAGCTCATTTAAAAGTTAGGTTGATTTTGACTAACTGGGTAGTCCAAATTCACACATGAAAACATGTGAAACTATTTTTTTTTTTTAATTTGATATGTTATAACTATAATAAAGAAGGAATTTATTACTATAGTAATTTGGTAATAAATCAAACTATAAAAACTATCAAACAAATAAATTGTAATCCAAATTCAGCCAAAATGGCTGCCCATTTATCACTCCTAATTGCATATAGTATCATTATGCAAATACCAAGGGATTCAACTATTATAAATATATCACATGATTATTAGTATTTTTACTCTATAAATGTGTTTTATCTTGTTGTAATAGGCAACTAACTTACTTCATTTTCAGGTTACTAATTTGGCTTGTTATGTGCGATTATTTGTAGTTATCTTTTGGGCGATCTGATATTATAAAAGTTCTTTTACACTGTTTATGTACGAGAGTTACCTCGTTAGCCAAATAGTGTATATGGAGCATATATATATAAAGAGAAAATAAGATTTTTACCAGCTCCTTTTGACACTGCACTTTCAAGAATAGTTAAATCAACCATGTAAGCTTCGTTTGGTTTTTGGCTCCCTCCAAGTACAGTTTTGCCATTTAGCATAATCAAAGAGTAAATAACTAGGCATAGCCCTTGCAATTTTGTATGTTCCATGCTTCTTCCGCAAACAATTTAAAGAAAAGATTTAGTAAATAAACTGCATAAGATCTATAAAAATGTTAACAAAATATGCAATCAGTGTAGTAGTATATTTAAAAGCAATATGCATTAGCCTATTGTTTAATAGATTTAAGTAATATACACCGTCAACAAAAGCAGAGCTACAGTATGGGTTACAAGTTCGACAGAACCAATATAGTTTTGGTCAGAACTTTGTATTTTTGTTACGAAATCTATTTAATATGTATAAATAGTTTATTTGGAATTTAGTAAAGCTACTTGTTCTAGAATCAAGAACCCATAAACTCAAAATCTTTTTGAATAATTTGCATGAATTTTTACATAATCGAGTCATTTTTACATGCAACAAGTAACATGTTTTATTTTTAAGATTACAGATCTCATATTTTAAGAAGGCTTACTAAAACTCTTGTTTATTTGATGTAAATTGCATTTCCGAAGAACAAAAACATTCAAAACCCAAAACACAAGAAAAAACAACAGATTCACTTCCTATAATCACATGAGTATGAACGGAGGCAACAGATTAACTTACAATGAAGAATAGCAACATTTAATTTATTTTTTATCTTCAAATAGCAACATTAAACTTGATAAAAAATTCCAACATTTTGTTTTTGATGAAAAAAGAACAATATTTTTTGAACCCTACGGATTTCTTACCTCGTAAATCAAAACCTCTGATTCCACGAATAATGAGATGGAAAGGAATTATGTGGTGTTTTTGATGCTAACTTGCATGCATTTTTATACAAAAAGTTAGGTGAAACAGGAATCACGGGCTGTTGCTTACTATATTTTCGCAATAACGATTTCCTTTTTCATATTTGCGTACAAAACGCGTAAATTAATCTAATAGTACATGTTTATTTACTATATATACACATGCACTTATTGCGTACCATTCATTTTTTGCAGGCTGAAAATCATTTTCTTCCTTAACTCTTCTTTAAACATCAAACATCCCCTCAACGTTAAACACGGTAGACATTTCCTCCATTTTAATTATCTCATTGAAGTTTTTAAATATCTATTTCATTGGTGAAATTATCAATCTTTGTCTCTTTTTTATTTTTCTTTAAATTATGATATATTTTTTAATACTTTTTAATCTATAGTATGAACTTTCATATAGGAAAAATAAATCTTACTTATGAAGTAAACGTGAAAAAATATTTTTAAGCATATATAATGTTGAAATAATAAATTTATTAAGCACAAAAAAATCAGTTAGAATAATTTGTTGGTATACATGCACGTGTACTAATTAGTCTTGTACTCTTGTAAGTAGGGGTGTGTATGGACCGGGTTGATTCGGATTTTTTAAACACCAAACCAAACCAATTGCGTCGGGTTTTTAAATTCATACACCAAACCAAACCAATAAAATTCGGGTTTTTCAACCTCGGGTTTTCTCGGGTTTTTCGGATTTTTTTTTTCTTTTCGGAATAGTCTTGATACAATACATATAACTTTTACTTCAAATATTACTGTCCTAGTAAGATACAACTATATAATTAAGGTATTTCTTAAGAAAATAACACAAAATGTGAGAAGAGTGATGACATTGTATTAAAATATTCAACAAAACTAATAAAATCGGTTAAAATAAATATGGCTAATTAACAAGTCATAAAGAAAATGACTATAATTTAAAAATACTAAGTCATGCTAAAATAAGCACGGCTAATACGTATTAACTACATGACAAAGAAAAAAAACTTAAGTTATGTATTTTCACTTTCTGAACTAATTATGCAAAACTAAATAATAGATATCCAACATTATTGTCATTCCTAGTGGTAAATTAAATTTCTTTTGTTAGCGTTAGTGTTGAGCTGGTTTTGGTTTGGACTTTATTTGAGTTACAAATATCCATAGGATATAAAACTTATTGACATTCAAAATTCTAAGTTCAAGCTTGAATAATATGATAATAGATAAAAAAAACTATGAAAAAATAAAAGAAATATTTATAAATTCCATTACAAATAAATATTTTTATGTATAAAATATTTTAAAAATTGAATACATGTAATGTCGGGTTGGTTTGGTTCGGTTTGACTTTTTTTAGTTAAAACCAAACCAAACCAATTATGATCGGGTTTTTTTTCTCAACACCAAACCACTAGTCGGGTTTTTTTCTCGGTTTGGTGCGGTTTGTCGGTTTACTTTGTACACCCCTACTTGTAAGAACATAAATGGCATCTATAGCCTATAGTGAAATGTGAATTATATGTGTGAGTCTAGATTTAACCTCGACTAGTATTTGGATTTCGGGTTGACACTTTTAAGTTAATACTAGTCTCTATGAACGTGCCTCGCATGTTATGCCCTATCAATCATAACAAAACAACAACAACAACAACAACCCAGTGAAATCCCACAACGTGAGGTCTGGGGAGGGTAGAGTGTACGCAGACCTGACTCCCACCAAGGTAGGGCCACGGCATTTCCGAAAGACCCTCGGCTCAATAGAAAGCATAAAAGCATAAAAGCATAACAAGAGGTCGATAAGGCCAAGAGATTCAAAAGCGATATGGAAATGCAAATAACTAAAGCGACTAAGCCATGATGAAGCAAGTTTGTAAAGGAGCGATAGCTATCACAGATAAAATAAGATAATCAAAGTACAGGATAACAAATAGTAGCAGAAATCAAAGCACAAATGTGACTACTAATATGAAAGGATAAACGTTACTATCTACTAGCCTTCTACCCTAATCTGAGTCCTCCATACCCTCCTATCTAAGGTCATGTCCTCGGTAAGCTGTAACTGCGCTATATCCTGTCTAATCACCTCTCCCCAATACTTCTTCGGCCTATCCCTACCTCTTCTGAAACCATCCATGGCCAACCTCTCACACCTCCGCACTGGGGCATCTGTGTCTCTCCTCTTCACATGTCCAAACCATCTCAGTCCCGTTTCCCGCATCTTGTCTTCCACCGAGGCCACTCCCACCTTGTCCCGGATAGCCTCATTCCTAATCCTGTCACTCTTGGTGTGCCCACACATCCATCTCAACATTCTCATCTCGGCAACTTTCATCTTTTGAACGTGAGAGATCTTAACTGGCCAACACTCCGCCCCATACAACATGGTCGGTCTAACCACCACTTTGTAGAACTTGCCCTTAAGTTGTGGTGGCACTTTCTTATCACATAGCACTCCGGAAGCGAGCCTCCGTTTCATCCACCCTTCCCTAATACGATGTGTGACATCATCGTCAATCTCCCCACTGCCTTGTATAATAGACCCAAGATACTTGAAACTACTTGTCTTCCGAATGACACAGGGTACCAAGCCTCACTTCCACGCCAGCCTCTTGAGGTGCTTCACTGAACTTGCACTCCAAGTACTCTGTCTTGGTCCTACTCAGCTTGAATCCTTTAGACTCCAAAGTTTGACGCCAACCCACGAGTCTCGTCGATCAAGACTATGTCATCCACGAAAAGCATACACCATGGCACCTCGCCTTGAATATGCCGCGTCAATTCATCCATCGCCAAGGCAAATAAAAATGGACTAAGAGCGATCCTTGATGCAACCCCATCACAACCGGGAAGTGCTGCGAGTCTCTCCTCCGTCCTTACCCCCGGTCTTGGCTCCCCATACATGTCCTTGATCACCCTAATGTACGCCACAGGTACACCTTTAGCCTCCAAGCATCTCCATAGGATCTCCCTTGGAACTTTGTCGTAAGCCTTTTCTAGGTCGATGAATACCATATGTAAGTCTCTCTTCCTCTCCCTATACTGCTCCACCAGTCTCCTTACAAGATGGATGGCCTCTGTAGTTGAGCGTCCCGGCATGAATCCAAACTGGTTCTCTGAAATAGCTACACCTCTCCTCACCCTCATCTCCACCACCCTTTCCACACTTTCATAGTGTGGCTTGGCAGTTTGATATCTCTATAGTTGTTGCAACTCCGGATATCGCCTTTGTTCTTGTATAGAGGGATCATTACACTCGACCTCCATTCTTCGGGCATCATTGCCGTCTTAAAGATGACATTAAACAACCTAGTCGACCCACTCCAAACACAAAGCCCGCAATCTTCCAAAATTCTCCAGGAATCTCGTCAGGTCCTGCCGCTCTTCCCTTGCGCATCCTACGAACAGCACCCTTAACCTCCTCAACCTTAATACTCCTGCAATACCCAAAATCGCGACGCCTCCCTGTAAGTTCTAAATCTCCTAACACAATGTCCCTGTCCCCTTCTTCATTCAAGAGTTTGTGGAAATATAACTGCCATCTCCGTCTAATGTGAGCCTCTTCTACCAATACTTTTCCATGCTCGTCCTTGATGCACTTCACTTGATCCACATCACGTACCCTCCTCTCCCTTGCCTTGGCTAGCACGAACAATTTCTTATCCCCGCCTTTTTCCTCTAGTTCCGCATAAAGGCGTTCAAAAGCTGCCGTTTTTGCCATCGAAACCGCCAACTTCGCCTCCTTCCTCGCCATCTTATAAAGTTCTCTGTTCGTCCACTTCTCTACCTCATCCTCTCTTTCTATAAACTTCGCATACGCCACCTTCTTTGCTTCCACCTTCCTTGCACTTCTCCATTCCACCACCAATCCCCTCGATACCCACCCCGACTACTCCGTCGAGACCCCCAAACTTCCCTAGCTACTACCCTAATGCAACTAGCCGTTCTATCCCACATACCGGTCGCATCCCCACTACTATCCCACGCCCCCACAGCCTCCGCAATTTCTCTCCCATCTCCGTGGCACTAGTCATGGTCAAACTCCCCCATCTGATCCTAGGCCGAACACCCACGACCCTCTTCTTTCTCGTCATCTTGATCCCTAAATCCATCACCAAGAGCTTATGTCGGGTTGTAAGGTTGTCGCTCGGGATGACCTTACAGTCTTTGCACAGACCTTTGTCATCCTTCCTAAGGAGTAGAAAGTCTATCTGAGTCTTAGCCACCGAACTACGGAAGGTTACCAAGTGCTCCTCCTTCTTTGGGAAACTCGAATTGGCTATCACCAACCCAAAAGCTCTTACGAAATCCAAAAGTGCGACTCCTCCTCCATTCCTGTCCCCGAAGCCAAAACCTCCATGCACATCATCATAACCCCCCGAAATAGACCCGATGTGCCTATTGAAATCACCTCCCACGAATAGCTTCTCAGTAGGTGGTATGCCTCCCACTACCTCGTCCAAATCCTCCCAAAATCGCCTCTTCTCCTCCTCGCCTAGGCCCGCTTGCGGCGCATACGCACTAATGATGTTCAAAGTAAGCCCTTCAACGACCACCTTAATCGACATCATCCTATCGGTGACCCTCCTAACCTCTACCACCTGATCCCTCAAATCACTATCTACTAAAATGCCTACCCCATTCCTATAGTTCGACCTACCAGAGAACCAAAGCTTATACCCGTCTACCTCCTTAGCTTTAGGGCCTACCCATTTGGTCTCTTGAACGCAAGCTATATTAATCTTCCTCTTCTTAAGAATCTTAACTAGCTCTATGGATTTCCCCGTTAACGTCCCAATGTTCCAAGAACCTACTCTCAGCCTAGACGCTCCTCTAACCCACTTACCACTCCTAACCCTCGCCCCCCTCCCCGGACGAGAACATGACCCTAGTCTACCATCAATAACCAAAGCCACGAAAGCTAGTATGAACTAATAAATTATTGAAAGGGCTACGATCCCGCAAAATATAACTACGTGTGTATGGACAAAGAATGGATACGAGCAACGGAGGTACCAACTCCGGTTGAACGAACTGTTCGCCGTCGAAAAACACCGTTCACCGCCGGAGTTACCGTTCACCGCCGTGGTCTTGTTCACCGCCGTAGTAGTGTTCACAAAGACACGAAAGGGAGAAGAGAAGAGAAGAGAGAGAGAGAGAGAGGGGAAAAGGAAAAAGAAAAAAGAAAATGGAGGGAGAAGGAGGAGAGAGCGAACCGGCCCGAAAAATGACGCCGGAAAAACTCGCGGCGTCGGATCGGCGCGCCGATGCCGTAGCGATAAAAAGGGAAAAAGAAGAGGTATAGAAGAAGAAGAAAGAAGAAGAGAGAGAGAGAGAGAAAAAAGTAGATCCGGCGGAAAAGTGACCTACGTTACTCGGTGTTGTAGTGGCGGAAAAGTGGCCTACGTTACAGGTGGCCGACGTTAACTATACGGGAATAAGTGGTCGGAACGATTCTTAACAAAGGCCGGAAACCACGTCCACAAAAAATAAATTGAATTAAGAACCAGCTTATATATTGTGATAAAAAGTTAATGAGAATCTATGTAGCACAGCTATCCAAAAAAATCCTTAGTCTTTGAGATTAGGAGGAAACACGGTATCGAAAACAACCATTGCAAAAATATGTCTGAAATTACTTAAAATTTAGGTAATATTACTTGAAATTATATATTATTTTATTTTATGAGTTACAAAAATATTAGTTGATGTATCCACATAATGCTTTTCAATAAAATAGTATTGTTTTTGGTATATATCCCTTATGTTTCTACCTTTGTCAAAAATATATTAGGATTAAAATTGTCCAACATTAGGAATTGAGCTAGTGACCATATACTTTATTTATCTTCATTATCTACCGTCAATCCAAACTAATGATTTTAATATATTTTTTACATCCTCTTTGGTCAAGCTCTTAAAATTTGTTTATTTTAAAACGTATTGTTAGTCAATGAGTGAAATCCGAAGCCAAGGTTCCAAAAGTATTTATGAAAAAAATACTATTTTCATCGTCATAAAATACTATATTCAACCTTTGTTAAAAAATAAAGGAAAAAAACCTTTATTGTTTAGTGTAATTGTATATAGGTGGGATTTTTATGGTATTTGAACTTTGAATTCCATTATAAATTTTTAAAAACAATATTATTAGTTGACTTTAAAACTTTCAATATTATAGTTTTATTCAACACCAAATTATCTACATATAAGAGTAATTTAGCTCCCGGAAGATATTAATACTACTTCCTTTGTCTCAATTTATGTGATACATTTTTTGTTTAGTCTGTAAAAAAAAGAATGATACATTTCTTTATTTAGAAATAATTTACAGCCACATATCTATGCTTTGTTTTAGACCACAAGTTTTAAAAGTCTTCCTTTATTTCTTAAATTCCGTACCTAGTCAAACTATATCATATAAATTGAGACGGATGGGAGTATCATATTTTACTTATATTTTCTTTGATTATCTAATAGTTTAGTTATCATATCTTATTTCACTTCAATATATGTTCTTTGAGTATTTTATTATTTTAGTCATCAGGTCATTATTATTTTTGTTAAATATTAAAAAATAATAAATAAAACCCTAAAATACACTAAAGAAAGATGTCCAAAAGATCCAACTCACGGCCCACCTATTTTGTATTTTTGAGATTCCAATAAGAAGTCTATTCCATCCGAAAGTAATATTCCTTTAAAATTCTGTTTATATTCTTTTTACAAAAATAACCTACAAATCTATATTAAGAAGCGTTGCCAAGTCAATTTTTTTTTTCTTCATTTTATTAGAAATTATACGTAAAAAATAATAAAATGTTAACCATATTAATATTCAGAAAACATTTAGTTGTGCTATGAAATAGAAATCGAATTAGTACAAATCTAACTTCAATTTGCTCACATTCAAATTAATGGCAGAAGCTATATGCTTGTTCCCTTACTTGGTATAGTTCGTCACACTATACTTGCATAAAAAAATAAAAATAAAAATGAAATAATGAGACTTGTATAAAGTAAAGAATCCAAATAATATTAGATCAGATGAGAAGAAAAATAAATTCAATATTGACTATATCATCAAATATTTAATATGACCACCACGAGATCTAGTTTCGTTCAAGTAATGGATTCTAACCCGCTAGATCTTCTAATAAATCCAAAGTATGGGCACCTATGATTAAAACGTAATAATTGAAACTTGAAAAGAATTAATCGAATAAGTTAGCAGATGGAATAGATTAAATTGTACTTGAACATCAACAACAACGCAAGTTACGTAATTACACTTACTCAACTGAAAAACATAAGAATTAACATCTAACGTAACTAACGAATCTCGGCTTTTCCCTAGAAACAAGAATCCTGAATAAGAATGTCTTCAACTGTCCAAGTAAAAACAATAACTAATCAATGATAAAATAGAATGCATCACAAAGCCACAAAGCAAAACAAAATCACGTAAAGAAAAATTAAAGGAATTCAGCAGTCAAAAGAAATTAAAAACTTACAAAGTGTCATTGAGTGGAAGAGGAGGCATACGGCGAAATCTATACACTTTATAATTTGCAATAGTTAGTTCCTAGTTGAATTGGAACTCCTCAAGCAATTAAAGCATAACAACTTTGACATGATAGCGGTCAACGAATAGCTAAAAGTTTTGGAACTATCATTAAGATTAGAAGTTTATTCATATTAGGAGAAGTTCCAAAATTTACAATTTTATCCAGTACGAAATTATTTTGTTAAGACATGCTTTATTTTTAAAGGGTATAAAAATCGTTCGATATTTGAAGGATATTTTGGTCAACCAACATTTATATTCATGCTTTTATAATAATGTAGATAATTAATGTAGATTGAATTGTTGAAGCGTGTTGGGCTATGAAAGTTAAATTTTGAATATTGAACTTAACCTTTCTTGCGTCCTTCTCTCCAAAATAATGCATAATTTTGAAATATGATTTCAGATGTGAATTTGTGCTTGTAAGGATAAGCCAGTATGGATGGCACCATGTGTTTTGATAAAAAACATATTATAATTTCTATTTTGAATATCATTTGATGTGTTTGAATAATTCGTTAAGTGTTCTAAAGTTTCATAAAAAAAATTGCATATGATGCATGTGTATGCTTCCAAAGATGAATATATATCATGCATAATAATGCTTTGCAGGTTATTAAACTTGCATGATTTTGATTACCAAATTTTATTTGAATTTATATTATACTTCTTCTGTTTCAATTTATGTGATATTTTTCACTTCTTGAGATTCAAATTGCATGAACTTTGACCAACATCATAAAATGTATTTTTTCACCAAATTAATATGACAAAAGTTTCAACGTATAGTATTTTTCATGTAGTTTTCAAATATATAAAATTTAATCTTACAATATTGAATTAATCTAATCTAATTTAGCTTCAAAGTTTAGTCAAATTATCTATTGAACAACAAAAAGTATCACATAAAGTTTAGTCAAATTATTATCTAATTTAGCTTTAAGACTTGCTAGCAATATCATGCCTATCCACACGACATTATAGTTGTATTAACCCCATATTGATCACGTTATGGTATATCCTCATTTCACTCATTTCACTTGTCAGTGTAAAATAAACCTTTTTTTTTTTGTATTATATATATATATATTATAGTATTTATTAGTATATTGTGTAATTTAGAACTTTATAAGCTAAATATTTACATGATTGTGATTATGTATATATATATATATATTTAAGTTATATGCTTAAGGAACCCATAATGTATAGTGTATATATATCAATATACCTAGGTTATATAATTTATATATATATATATATATATATTTATTATATACTATATATATATTTAAGTATACTATATATACTTATAACATATATTATAACTTATGATTTAAGAATTGTTTTCTAAGTTTATAAATTCGTATATACGTTTGAATATACATATATATATATCAATATATGTATCGATCCTATATATATATATATATATATATATATATATATATATATATATATATATATATATATATGGTTATATATATACTATATATTATAAGTATATTCATATATTTTAATTTTTAATTTAGGTATTTCTGGTAATTCCTAACTTTATAAAAGCAAGAAAGTAAACATTATTTTATCATTCTTGGAGATTTTGCAAGTTGTAGTTTTTTTTACTAAATAATACATGAGCAAGATATAGAAATAGTAGAATAATAAAATCATCCCCATGAATTTCCCTCACATCATCAATTTATCTCAATTTTCCTCCTTTTCTGAAATTGGAACCATCAATCTAACCAACTTTTTTTCTTTTCTGAATCCTTTTGTTTCCTGGGTTTTTGAATCTAATCAAGTTGCCCAGGAGGGTGTTTGGATTTATAATTGCAAAATTATTTTGTAATATTTTTTGTCTTTTAAGCTCTTTTTTGTTGTGAGAGAAGGAAAGATAAAAGTTTAAAAAAAGTTTGGGGGGTTGGGGAGCATTTAAATTTAGGCAAAAAGAATAATTTAACTCCTTTCAAATTTTTCAAAAAAATGTGATATAGTTTAAGCGAGTTCTCACAGGTTCCGATTTTTTCCGTTTAACATGATTGTGATTATGGCCTTTGTGTCAAAGGATGAATTGCGATGCATATATATTTTGAACACTTTTGATCCATATATTAAAAAGGTTAACTCGAAAATGACATAATTTTAATAGGTTTCTGGTAAGCAAGAAAGTAAACATTTATCAAGAATTAACTAATTTTACCCTGACGATCAATTTATCTCAATTTTCCTCCTTTTCTGAAATTGGAACCATCAATCTAACCAACTTTTTTTCTTTTCTGAATCCTTTTGTTTTTTTGAAATTGCCCTGAAACTATTGACTTTCACTTTTTTTTTGTGGTGTTTGGGAAAGATAAAAGTTGCTTTTAAGCATTTATTTTAGGCAAAAAGAATAATTCCTCCGATCAAATTTATGTGATATAATTTAACTAAATTAAATATTTGGCCATGAAACTTTTCTATTTTTCCCAAAACTATTTCACTTTTATTTGGGAATCAACGTTTGAAAATTTAACTACAACTGAAATTTGAATAACACCTAAAACCTTATTTTCACTTTTTCACTTTCAATACATTTAAATAACCAAATTTTCTTTGCAAAAACTATAACAAAACACAACTCCAACTTCAAAATTCAAAATAAAGTGAAAAATATTTGATTTTTATAGTCAAACACCTACTAAGAAAGAAAGAAAAACTTTATGTACCATTCTTTTTGAGACAGATAAAAAAAAAAAAAACATATCACGTAAATTGAGATATAAGAATACAAAATAAGCTAAAAGTCAAAAATTGAATATCCCAACACTTATAACCTACTTTAAAAGGCCAATCCAAACACTCACTAAGGGTTTTGGTAACAAAAAGAAAAATGAAAACAAAAATATTTCCATTGTAACCAGCAGCACAGAGCAAATTGAAAGAAAACATGTAACAATGAGCAATCATCACCATCCCCACCAAGATCCGGATCCCCAATTTCCCGACCCGAATGACAATCCAAACCCGACCCACCCACAACCTCGCCATCCACGTGGCTTCGCCGCAACAAACACCACCACCACTACAGGGGACCCACAGATAAAAACAAAAAAGAGTATCATGAATGGGCGTTTTGGGTATTATTGTATTTTATAAAAGATTAATTAATTTTAAAAATTACTTTTCAAACTCTCATTAACTTAATCAAATTTTTAAGTGAAATTTAATTTTGGCTGGTCAAACTTGTCACTCTAATAATTACAAGACTTGATAGTCATCTCGAATTAAATTTTCGGAGCCGGGGACAAAGCTGATCCTTTTAATATTTTTTGCTTCATCACCAAACACTAACAAATAAATAAAATATTCACCTTTTTTTCCGAAAAACATTTTCCGTCATACCAAACACACCCTTAACCAGAAAATGCAAGCTATAGCAGTTCAGAGCAAATTGAATTATTGAAGAAATGCAACAATGAGCAATCCCCACCAAGACCCGGATCCCCAATTTCCCGACCCGAATGACAATCCAAACCCGACCCACCCACAACCTCGGCGTCCACGTGGCTTCGCGGCCACAAACAGCGGCACCACAAATAAGAACAGAAAAGAGAGAGAAAAAGAGAAGGAAAGAACGAAGCTTCGAGAACGTCACAGGCGAGCAATAACGAGTAGAATGCTAGCAGGATTACGTCAATATGGGAATTTCCCATTACCAGTTAGAGCTGATATGAATGATGTAATTGCTGCACTTGCTAGACAAGCTGGTTGGATTGTTGAGTCTGATGGTACCACTTTTAGACAATCTAATCCCAATAATAATAATAATGCTTCTAATATGGTGAGCTAAATTTATTTACTACTTAATTGAAGTTTTTTTTTAATATTATCTAATAGGTCTGTGTACACTCTACCCTCCCCAGACCCTACATGGTGGGATTAATACTGGGCTTCTTGTTGTTGTTGTTGTATCTAATTGTGTTAAATTATGTGAGCAACTTAGTAGGCGTTTGGACATGCGATTTGAAACTAATTAGATGAAATCAGCGTTTGGACATGCATTTCATCTCATTGTTTCAAATCATGCTATGATTAGGGGTTTCAAATCATGGTTTTAAAAATTTTAAATATAAAACTTGACCTATAAGTTTATATTTTGTAAAAAAAGATCCATAAGTTGGTAGATATTTTTTAACAATTACTCTCACTAATTATTTACCAATCTTTATTTATGTCTATCATGATTATATTAAAGAGTAGTTATATTACTATTCATGTTAAATTTTCCTTTTTATTAAACTGAAGTTTGATCAATTGATGTTGTATTTTTTAGAAAGGCCTTCTAATAGCGTATTAGTTTTTGTATGAACTATGACTTGCTCATTTGGTAAGACTGTATAAGAATTGAGAATATTTTGATAGTTTTCACAACTTGTGGGGCTTTTATGTTTATAAGAAAAAATACAACTTAAGAAATTCAAATTGTATGTCCAAACATGATTTCAAACCATGGTTTCAAACCATGTCCAAACAGCTTCTTAATACTTCCAAGTCCTAATTTATGTGACACTTTTACTTTTTGCTTTTCGAGAGTCAAACAAGGAAATCTTTGACCGTGATTTATTTGTATGCCCTTTAAATATTTTAAATTGTCAATTATTGCGATTTATAGTACGCCCTCCATCCCAATTTATGCAGAAGGTGTTTGATTGGGTACAGAGTTTAAGAATGAAAGGAAAAGTTTTGATTCAAAATAAGGCCTACATATTTGTGTTGTTATAAACCATTTTATTAAGGATAAAATGAGAAGTTTAAAGTTAAATTGTTACTAGATATGGAAATGTGTCATTCTTTTTGGGACTGACTAAAAAAGAAAGAGTGTGACATAAATTAAGACGGAGGGAGTACTGAAAATCAGTTCTTTGTAGTATTATCTAATTGTGTTAAATTATGTGAACCACCTGATAGAGGGATACTTTTAGCATTCCCGATGTCCCAATTTGTTCCAATTTATGTGATAGCTTTTTGTATTTCGAGAGTCAAACAAGGAAATCTTTGACCGTGATTTATTTGTATGCCCTTTAAATATTTTTACGATTTTTATGTAGTTTCTAAATATATATAAGTCTGATCAAAATGAAGAAGTTTGACTCTCGAAATTTGAACAGTGTCAGATAAATTGGGACAGAGGGAGTATCTTTTTTTTTTTTTTTTTTTTTGATGAACCGCCGGAACCGCCGGGTGAGCCTCAGCTCACAAACCACACAAGGAGAGATAACCCGGGTGCGCACGGGGGTAGCTCGACCTGGCGGCAAATCCCCTGTTGTCGTAGACGGCGAACCCGAGACCTCCATTAATAGCCTCATCTCAACAAACCACGCTTGCGGGAGATAGTATCTTTTGTTCCCATTATAAGTCCTCTTGTTAGAGTGTCCCACATTGGTTGATGTAATTGGTCATTGTCTCGACCCGGGATGACTTAGGTCCAATGTTCATTTTCTTAACACAGTGCTGGCTTGATTCTATGTTGTTGTATGAAGATTAGACTTTTAGACGTGTTTTGCTAAAGTTTTCATCTTTACATTTTACCTTTGATAATTTTGATGTCTCTATACTTATGTTCATTTTATAGAATATGTACTGCACTTTTTGAAACTAATTTGAGAGATGGAAAAAGTATCAGTTAATGGAGCATAGAGTGATAATTTTGTTCCCAAAACCAAAACCAAACCGAAAATTTAACCAAATCGAATAAAAAAACCGACATTTGGTTTGGTTTGGTTTTAAATTTGAAAAACCGATAATATTTGGTTTGGTTATGGTTATAGTAAAAAATAACTAAATAACCGGTCCAAACCGATAATTATATACATAAAATTTATAATTATTTATATGTATAATATTCTTTTCATAAATAATTAAAGATATTTTATATTAATTATTAATTTAATTTTGATTGTTTTTAAGCCCATGTCTTAAAGTTGTCCAAGTCATCTTTAAGTCGTAAGCATTTAAAAATCCTACTATCTCTTTTCATAATTTTGATGTCTTTCCCTGTACTTATGTTCATTTTATAGAATATGTAATGCACTTCATTTGAAACTAATTTGAGAGATGGAAAAACCGGGTGGTTATTATTTTACGGTTTGGTTATGGTTTTAGACATTTAAAAACCGACTGGAGCAACCAATAACCGACCCAAACCGAACCATGAACACCCCTAATTACACCTAGTCCTTTAAACAGTACCCCTTTCCGATGGGATAGAGAACCCCTTTGACCCCAGAGGTGTAGCTTAGTAAGTGGGTGAAACCATGGGAGACTCGGGTTCAAATTTCAACAGAGACATAAGACGTTAGGTGATTTTTTACCATCTGCCTAAGCTGAGGTGGACAAAGTTACCAATGATTGTGTAGGTGAGAGGTAGCAGGTACTTAGTGAAATAATCGAGGTGTGCACAAGGTTGCCAAACACCACTTATGCATTGAGATCATAATGAGAGTATGATCTCAATCTTTTTTTTCACATTTTCCATCAACTCTAACCGACAGAGTTTGTAAAGTATCTGATGGAGAACAAAAGTGGTCATTTTTTGCAAATTTAAAGGACCAAAATTGCTCAGGAATATATTTAAAGGACTACTGTTAACCTATCCCAAAACATAAGGGACCATTTTTTGTTATTTTCTTGATAGATCTCAATACATTTTTGACCTTTTGGAATTCCGGGGAATGACTCTCGTGTTTTCTCCTTGACTCTGAGGTCAATGAGATTCTTTGTGCTATTGAATGTGAAGGAAGTATTCTTTCCCAAAACCAAAAGGTTAAGGGGTTAAGTAGAATTCACTGATTTACTCTGAAGTATATTGGTTATGACTTATGAAGTATTTGCTAGCTTACTAATATTTACCTGAAGGATGATACTGTATTTATTAGAAAAAAGTAAACAATAAACTTATCTAATTTGGGAAAGTGAGAAAATGTTGGATGATTTTAACTAGTGGCCATGTTGAACTATGCTGGACTAAAGGAATGATCTATGGCGTGATTTGCTGGATAATGAAAAGAGCACTGAGGTTTTTGTAAAAATTAGAAAAGAAACCATCAAAGTATATTTTATAAAAATTACATTACCATTCTCAAAAAAAAAAAAAAAAAAAAGTAATTTTATAAAAATAAATAAAGAAAACCTACAAATATAAGATGATGTACCTTCATAGTCTTGTGTATGTGGTTCTATAACAGTCACTTAATGTAATAATTGAAGAGAGCACTTTTTCAGTTTGTAGCATGTACAGAACAACAATAAAAGTACCAGAACCAAATGCCTGTGTTATCACTAACAAATCTTACACTCTTTTTAGGATCATTCATTTCATAATTAGCCATGTTATTTTCAATGCCTCTGGAAGAATCTAAAGTCATGAATCTATGTCTATACGGTCTTTTTACTCCTTATCAAAAAAAAAAAAAAAAAAAAAAAAACAATGTCTTTATGATCTTTTTAAAGATGTTGTTTGAAAATACATTGCTTTTAAATAATACATAAAAATTCATATTTATCTCCGGGTTACTTTTCTTGCACCGCATCTTTTCTCATTGGCATGCGATGTCTTCTTGATATTCTGTTTTAACTTTAAATTGTCGACAAAAAATGATATCTTTATTATCACTACCACTGAATAAATTTCATAGGGGCCTTATCAGGTGATGTCTGTTGAGAGTCCCGTTTCTGGCAGTTCCTTGAGAAATTGCTCAACCAGAGCATCAGTGGACTGTCAGCCATCAATTCCAAGGATCAACGAGAGTTTATCGCCAGCCTCTTTTGATTCTATTGTAGTCACAGAAAGTGAAACGAAGGTTGATAAATTCACAAGTACCAGTCCAATGGATTCTACAGAATGTTTAGAGGCAGGCCAGGTAAATCAAGTTCATATAAGCTGAGGATGAACTTGATATTCAATGTTGCTTTGGGGTTGATTATTTATCTTGATGTATTCCACCATCCTAACCTTTTCACATCTTTTCGTTAGACTGCATTATATCATTGTTAGAACAACTAATTGAATTGTTTTAGCATAAATGAGACTTATGAAGATACAAATTCGTCTATTTTTCTATTTTATCATTGCTCTATTTTTCCTTCTCAAAAAAATAAAATAAAATGTCCATTCTCCAAATCAGAGGGGAAGAGGAGACTTGCTACTAAATTTTAGTTGTTTAGTGTCAGGTTTATGTTCCTTTTTGAATTTGGGACGATTTTAGATGCGTTCTTAATCACACCCCCCCTCCGCCCCTCTCTTCTCTCTATTTATAAGTGATGTTGAATGACTTAAATATAGTGCAGGAACCTGCGAAATTGATAGAGTAGGTCAGCTGCACGTCGTGTTTTGTTTTTCAATTTTTTGGTAAGCAACATATAAAGTTATATATGAGGGTAAAATTTCTTGTCTTGTTTGTGTCATGTCCCTATTTCTCAAGTTTATGTCTCTCTGGGTCTGAATTCATGCTACTTAAGTCCCCGTCCTGTGAGACGACATATTTGACGTAGTAATTCCTTATTCCACTTAGACATATGTAATTGAGTGGTTTTGACTTTTCCTCCAACAACAATGGACGATCTTAATGTTGACTTTCTTCTTTCCATCTCTCACATTGATTTGGAAGTTTATTTGAGATCAACTCTTCAAACTTCGAAGAGCCTAGTAGTATGAGTTTATCTCAGCAGCAAAGAACAGACTTAGTTGTTCTTGATGCAGCATGGTTGCTTCATGCTTGTATAGTTTGTAAGCTATTTTTAATAGAAGGTTGAGCTACATTAGTTCTCCTGTTGGAGGACATATGGAAAAAGTAAATCTAACTAGTTATTTCTTGCAGCTTATGCAAGACCTTCACTGTGGGGAGCATGGAAGTGGTTTTTCAGAAACTCAATACGTCCCAGTTTTTGTTATGCTTTCTGTAAGCATCTTTTTCCTTAACATACTTTATATTCCTCAATTACATGTAATAGGAGGACACCAAGCTTTGAGATTTCTCTCATTTGTTAATTATCTTTCCATGTTCACCAGTCAAAATGAAACACAAGGAAACTGATTATTTATCAGCAAATTGCTATTATGTGGCTTCATATCAATACATATTCCAATTTCATTCTAATTAACCATGCTTAAATCGTGGCTCTGTTTGTGGCAGAGTGGTGTAATCAACAACTTCTGCCAGTTAATGGATCCTGATGGTGTTAAACAGGAGTTGCAGCAGCTTGAGTCTTTAAAAATAGATGGTGTTGTGGTAAATTGCTGGTGGGGCATCGTTGAAAGCTGGGTGCCTCAGAAATATGAGTGGTCCGGCTACAGAGAGTTGTTCAAAATAATCCAAGATTTCAAGATGAAACTGCAGGTCCTAAAACACTCATTGTTTATGTTTACTCATATTGAAGCGTCGGCATTCCTAACAAGTTTAAGTTAGTCATCCTTTGGCGGGAAGAACCCTGTTCTTTCCCGTTTTATGCTTCACATTAAGACAATTCTTGAGGTCTAGCTTATTTAGGCATATTTATGGCTGGATACCCAAAAATAGAGTGTTTTATCAAGTTTCTTCTTTATCCACGAAGGTTGTAATGGCATTTCATGAAAATGGAGGAAGTGACACCAGTGGCATGTTCATATCCCTTCCTCAGTGGGTTCTGGAGATAGGAAAAGACAATCAGGAGATATTCTTCACTGATCGTCAAGGAAGAAGGAACACTGAATGCCTATCCTGGGGCATCGACAAAGAACGAGTATTAAGAGGTAGAACTGCCATTGAGGTATTAAGTTTTCCTTTATTCCTTTCAAGAGAGAAAATTTAACGTTCCCTGATTCTTTGAAGGGAATATCTCTCTAATAGATATTATCCAATCATGTAATCATATTGTCAACTGAATAATGAATAATTTTTATTTTCCGAGGAACTTTCCGCAAGACTAGTTTTAGAAGTCTCATTGATATGTGATATGTCACTTCCTGCATAAGAGAGTGTTTTCTCCGCATGATTGACTTTGCTGAAAATGAGACAAAATTACAGTGAGAACTTAAAAGAAAAATGTATAGAAACCGTCTAAATTGTAACTAAATATTACTTATTTTGATCGCTATTTTAAAATAAAATGTTGCAGGTTTACTTTGATTTGATGAGAAGCTTCCGCACTGAATTTGATGACTTGTTCGCTGATGGTCTAATTTCTGCTATTGAAATTGGACTTGGAGCTTCTGGGGAGCTAAAGTACCCTTCTTTTTCTGAAAGGATGGGATGGAGGTATCCTGGTATTGGTGAGTTTCAGGTATCTGTTATAGGAAGGCTGAGATGTATTTGGTCATATTACTTGGTCTTCGCTGACTATATTTTAAGAAAACGATCTTAATTTTGTTCCCTGGGTCTGTTTCATAACCTTGGTGTGCCTGAAAATGCACGAGTCTGACACTGATTGGTTCCTCGTTAACCCAAGTGGATCATTTTCGTGTTGTTAAATTGTCAAACTTATAAAGTGATTTGTTGTTTTTCTATGGAAAAATTTCATATAATGTAAAAATATAGTTATCCATCTTGAGTCAAACTATTGCATAAAAGTGATGGAGGGACTATCAGTTTCTCAATGGAGGGACTATCAGTTTCTCTCTTACTTTGTATCTAATATTTGTATGCATAAAAGTGATAAGGGACTATCAGTTTCTCTCTGATGTTGAATCTAATATTTGTATCCAAAGGAAATATCCTACCTAGCTCGACCTGACTAAAGCATAACCTTTTTTAAGGAGAACACAAACAGTAAAAAACATCACATAGAAACTTCCCTTGATTCCTCGTCACCACCTAATATCTATTATCTAGAGCTAAGCTAAAAGAGCGTTACTACTGAGCTGTTATAATAAGATACATGAAAGTTAAAAGGAAATAAGTGACCACTAACAAGCAACAACAACAACAACATACCCAGCGGAATCCCACAAGTGGGGTCTGGGGAGGGTGGTGTGTACGCAGCCTTACCCCTACCTTGTGAAGGTAGAGCCGTAGAGAGGCTGTTTCCGATGGACCCTCGGCTCAAATAAAACATATCAAAATCAAGTATGGAAAGGAAATGCAGTGTGAAGAAGCCATGCTAAAAATAAAGGAGAAGAGAACAGTAGCAACAACAAATAATATGGTAACTGAAGCAAAGGAAACAACAGGTAACAATAAAATTGAAGAATAAGATAGTAAGAGAGTAATAATAAGTAATAACAGTACTGATAAGGGAAACTAGACAACGCTGTACTACCTACTAACCTTCTACCCTAATCCTTGACCTCCTTATCCTCCTATCTAGGGGCATGTCCTCGGTAAGCTGCAGGTGTGCCATGTCCTGTCTAATCATCTCTCCCCAATACCTCTTAGACCAACCTCTACCTCTCTTCATATCCACCATAGCCAACCTCCCCACACCTCCTCACTAGGGCATCTGTGCATCTCCTCCACATGCCCGAACCTGACTACTGACGAGACATGTCTA
The DNA here is from genome assembly GCF_029784015.1 of Lycium ferocissimum. Taxonomy (NCBI): domain Eukaryota; kingdom Viridiplantae; phylum Streptophyta; class Magnoliopsida; order Solanales; family Solanaceae; genus Lycium; species Lycium ferocissimum. Next base: position 66,506,902 of record NC_081342.1, read on the forward strand.
TAATATTAGGACGGGAAATAAAAAAGGCTTGAATATGGTGTGGCAATTAACTCGTGAATATGATGATAGCTTTTACAGGTTTACTACAGCATGCCCTTTTTTTCCAGTTCTGTTTTAGATTGGTTTTACTCAATACAGATTAATAGCATTTTTCCTTTTAAACTGGATAAAAATTGTAATAGCATCCTGAATATGCATTTAAAACCCTGTAGAAGATTGTGTTTGAACACTTTTTAACTGGATTTATCAGTTTGTTGAATACTCGGCTTTTTTTCTTTTTGTTTGATTTGGTTAGTTATCGTTCAGCTTCTACTTTAAAATCTCTGCAATGATTGAACCTGTAATACTACCATAGAGTTCTGGGTCCTAGGCTGGGTAGCTTCTACCTTTGAACTTTCCTCTTATCTCTGTGTTCAATGCACTATTGCTTCTTGTTTTTCATTGTGCAATTCCATTATACAGTCCTAATAGATTCTCTAACTGGCTTTAATTTTTTCCTGTTTCAGTGCTATGATAAATATTCTCTACAGAATCTTCGAAAAGCTGCGACATCAAGGGGACACTCTTTCTGGGCCAAGGGACCTGATAATGCTGGTTATTACAATTCTAAGCCACATGAAACTGGATTCTTCTGTGAGCGAGGTGATTATGATAGCTACTACGGGAGATTTTTCCTCCATTGGTATAGACAGGTCTTAATAGATCATGCTGATAAGGTTCTCTCCCTGGCAACTCTTGCATTTGAGGGAATCCAGATTGTCGTGAAGGTATACATATGGGCCTAAATCATCTCATCGTAATTTTTGACCCCTGTTTCGCCTAATCTCTATATAACAACTTTTGTTTTCTTCACAAATGACAAATATCCATCTCCAATTATTCGAAATTGGCAATATGCATGTCTTTGCATCCAAACTGAATAGCTTTCTTTGCTTTGGAATAAATTAAACCAATTTTTGAAATGCAATGCAGATAAGCTATCCTTTTTAGTAGAAGAAGATAGAGACATCAAAACTACCTAAGAATACGTCTTGTAGTTCAAATCATCTATAGGTTTTTGGTCAAATTTGAATTTGTTTAGCCCTCATGAAGTGTTGGTTGGGGTACTTTTTTCATTGGAGGATCTTTTTTCTTTTTTTGTTAAAAAATATTTAGTTCATCAAGTATGTGCATGATGAAATAATGAAAGACTGCACTTAATTCATATTTGCTCTAAGTTATATGTTGCTTTGTTAATTGAGCTTAGCTGGTGCATGTTGACACTGGTGTTCTAGGTAGATGCACAAGCATAAATTATGTCTAAAAGATTGATAGCATGTTGAATGAAGAACTTGGATAGAGGCATATCTTTTTCCTGGTACATTAGATTTTTCTTTTTTCTGCAGATTCCTGCAATTTATTGGTGGTACAGAACGAGCAGCCATGCTGCAGAGCTCACAGCTGGATATTACAATCCGACTAACCAGGATGGCTATTCTTCAGTTTTTGAGGTTCTCAAAAAGCATTCTGTAACAATAAAGTTTGTATGTTCAGGACTTCAGGTTCCAGAAACTGATGAATCGTTGGCAGATCCAGAAGGTTTGAGTTGGCAGGTTATTGTCTTTTTAACATCCCTTCTAGAACGCTCTTTAAGGGGCAGTAAAAACAAGTTTTTAGGGTGTGTTCGATATGAAGGAAAAAGTTTTCCCTGGTAAATATTTTTCTTGGAAAATGTATTTCAGGAAAATAAGTAGTTTCTTACTTATTTTCTTGAGTTCGGTACGTAAGCAAAAAATATTATCCTAAAAGCATCTGTACATAATCTAGACGAATACTATGGGAGGTGGGGGTAGGGGTGGTGGGGATGGGGGCTACGGCCTACCGGTTGGGGCTGAAGATGAGGTGTTGGAGGGTGGGGAGGACACGATGAATGTGCAATGTCACTTGTGAAACTTGTTTTCTCTACTTTCACTGAGGAAGTCATTTTTCCTCATTTTTAAGGAACTTGTTTTCGTAGAGAAATACAACAACATAATACCCAGTATAATCCCACATGGTGGTGATTGGGGAGGATGAGGTGTACGTAGACCTTACCCGAACCTTGTGGGGTAGAGAAAATGTTTTGCAAAAATTTTAACCAACCGAACATGAGAAAATTGAAAAACATTTTCTGGATAATAAACATATCCTAGGAGATGAAACTCATCTCCTCCTTCACATGCACACCCCCACACAACCCCCTTGGGGATCGTTCAGAGAGCAGTGGAGCACAGGTTACTTTTTCTTTTCTTGCCTCTTGAATGCTTTTCTGTTTCTGCAGATCCTGAATTCAGCATGGGATAAGGAGATTAATGTTGCTGGTCAGAATGCATTTCCGTGTTATGATAGAGAAGGATTGATGAGGCTGGTTGAAACTGCAAAGCCTAGAAATGATCCTGATCATCACCGTTTCTCCTTTTTTGCATTTCAACAACCATCGCCTTTGGTTCAGAGTGCAATATGTTTCTCGGAAATGGACTACTTTATCAAATGCATGCATGGTATGTTCTTCTGATATTCAGTCATTATTCCCTTATGTTTTTGCTTGGCTAGCTTGAATGAAGCAAATATACTAAATATATTTGAAGTAATGTTCAAGAATATGAATCATTTTAATTTTCAGAAGTATCGAAACTCAAGGGTAACATTCACGGAATACCCCATTATTGAAATTCTCAATGTCTCCTATCTAGCTAAGCTGTGGTGGACAGAGTTACTTAGTATCTATATTTGTGGGAGGTAGCATGTACAGGCTGGAACACTCTAGGTGCACAAGTTGGTGTGGACATTACCTTTATTTAGGGCTTAATGCATGTGCGGCCCCCTAAACTTGCTTCTTTTTCCATTTTGGCATCTCAACTAAGTGTTGTTCCTATTGAACCCCTGAACTTGGCCTCAAGTGTGTCTATCAAACACAATCCGACTTACATAGCATATATGGTGAAGAACTACCACTTAAACCAATCCAGATTTGATTTCTTATTTTCCAGTTTTAGTTTTCAGTTTTTATTTTTCAGTTTTAGTTTTCAATTTTGATTTCTAATTTTCCAGTTTTGGTTTTTGATTGCCAGATTTGTTTTTTTTTAATTTTCAGTTTTGGATTCAGTTTTGGTTTTTAGTTTTCAGTTTTTTGATTTCTTATTTTTCAGTTTTAGTTTCCAATTTTTATTTTTCAGTTTTGGTTACTTATTTTTCAGTTTTACTTTTCAGTTTTAAGTTTTTATTTTCAGTCTTAGGTTCCAGTTTTGATTCTTATTTTCCAGTTTTAGTTTCAGTTTCTATTTTCCAGTTTTAGTTTTCAATTTTGATTTCTCATTTTTCAATTTTGTTATTTGATTGGTTTAAGTGGTGGTTCTTCACCATATGTGCTATGCAAGTCGGATTGTGTTTGATAGACACACTTGAGGCCAAGTTCAGGGGTTCGATAGGAACAATACTTAGTTGAGGTGCCAAAATGAAAAAAAGAGACAAGTTTAGGGGGTCGCATATGCATTAAGCCTTTATTTAAACAAAAAAGCGATAGAAATACGAAAATTGTGAACGTGAAATTAGTATGTTCACTGTGATTACGTAACCATTTGAACCTGAAATTAGTATGTTCGCTGTCATTTCATAACCATACTCTTTAAGTCTGATTCAGTGATCAGAAAAGAAGTTAAAACTCTTGGTTAGATGCCTCTTGGGGTAAAAACTTAAAATGGTTTATTTGTTTAGAGTGATGAATTTTACCAAATACATTCATATACCTAAGGTTTGAGTTTTCTGAGCTGTAGTAAATCCCTTTGATTCTCACTAACTTTTATGCACTGTTGTCTCTGTTTTCAGGAGATATGAACATTGTGGAATCCTAAGTCTTCATAGAATCTTTGCTTGAAATGAAGAAGATCCGTATTTACTTCAAGTCTTCTGTCCTTTGTACTATCCAAATATATATATGTCAATTTACGTAAAGTTTTAAATGGAATTCAGCTGATTTATATCTAAATTATACGTTCTATGGTAAGTATAATTCTATTGAACTCATCAAGCCCCCATTGTTTGTCTGCAAGTTGAAGAGAAACCAGCAGTTCTTTATTTTTTCAGCACTGTCACGTAAATTGAAACGGATACTTGATTTATAAATATCATCCATGATGGACAGATACTTAATAGGAAAAGTATGGAATATTACAAGCTCCATAATTCTGAATTAATCACTCCCAAAACAAGCATTGATGAGGTGGAACTAAAGGCAAAAAAAACCCTCACATCTTTGAAATCATGTTGACTCCTTCCACATTTCAGAAAGTCATCTTGTATGCAACTTCTTGAAATTTTTCATGGCCAGTGGAGGCAAACTTATAGCTACTAAAATACCTTTTCCTCCCTTGTCATTTTTAACAGGAACACCAAAACTAGCGAAAGATATAGCTTTTGGAACTCCTCCAAAAATGGGCTTTTCCCCATCCAAAATCGAATTCATCAATTCCAGCAAATCTAGGATCTGAGACAAGAAAATTCCAAGATTTTGTAATTTTTGGTCGCCATCACCATTAAATCTGTTACTGATCTTATGTATTCTTCATCTATATGATCTTTAAGTTTCTTGACCCATTTAACTGCATACGTCAGTGGATTTGAACATAACGGTCCTGTTTTTGATACTGCAGCTGGAGTAATGAACACATTCCCATAATATCCAGATGGAAGTTCAAATTTTAGTGATTTTTCACGTATGTTAATAACGTACGTGAAACGAATAATTTCTTCAGGGTGCAAATCGAGAGCAATGGTACGGCATTTCCACAAAAATGCCATTAACAAGTCGAATTTTGTACTTCCACAATTTAGAGAAACTTGATTTTTAATCGCTTCCATCTCCTTATTTCCAAAGAAAAATGATTGTTATATTAACTTGTCTTCCATAGATTCCCATGCAATTCTTGATTCAATTTGCTCATCAAACTCATGGTGAGTACATGCAATACATGGAGATGGTCTAGCACTTAGGAGATGCCTTTGCATGGCCGGCTCTAAGGTAAAGCTAACAAAGCAGGTGCTTTAGGCCCCCAATTTTTGGGGGCCCCATTTTTAGTAATAGTAGGTTTATAAGTTTTCTTTAAAAAAATATTAAATATTTATAATAGAAAAGTAATCTTTTTAATATTAAAGAAAAGATAATTTTTTGACTCTGAATATAATTTTTTTGATTGTGAATAGCGTGTTCATTCTAATTCTTAAATCATTGACATAAACATGTAGGAAAAGTCGTAATTAAAGTACTAAAGTAATATCATTTTAAGCTCCATCGACAAGAGATGCTTTTATTGAAATTAGTATAAGTTAGTGAGGAACCAAAAACTAAAAGTAAAGCTAGTTGTTTAGCAACATACAAACTTAAAAATTTTGAGTTTTTATTGGGTATGACTATTTGGTACGAGATATTATTTTTTGTTAAGTTAGCAAAAGTTTACCATAAAAAAAATTGAAGCGTATGAAAAAAAAAAATTGATTTTCTGTATGATGGTAAAAAATTGAGATCATTAGATGACAAGAATTTTAAAATATTTCCTTAACCTTGAATGTTTTTAAAACATAGTAATCACTCACTCACGCCGATATTGATGGTCTAGACTTATATCCTGAATTAAATATGTTAAGAGAAATCATACAAGTAGAAGATAATAATCTAATCAATATACTCGATCAAATAAAAAGACTTGCTTCTTTTCAAATGCTTATATTGCTTATAGAATAATGTTAATAATTCTGTAATAGTTGACTCAACGGAAATATGTTTTTCAAAATTAGAATTGATAAGATCTTACCTAAGTTCAATAATGCCTCATAAAGATTAAATGGATTGGCTATATTACTAATTGAAAAAGAATTATTAGAATTAATTGATTATAAAAAGATTATAATATATTTGCATCTCTAAAAACTAGAAGATTAGACTTTAAATCAAAATATATATTATGTTTTTATATATATATATATATATATATATATATATATATATATATATATATATATATATATATATATATATATATATATATAAAGGCCTCCCATTAAATTATGGCTTTAGGCCCCTAATGTGCTTGAGCGGCCCCTGTGCCTTTGCCATACATGTAAAATAGAAGGTGCAGAAGCTCCTTGAATTAATTCACTTAATGCATTTAGAAACATTTTAAAGTCATATGCATCCATCATAGTGTGATTAACTTTGAATCCAACAGCAAATCCACGACAGCTAAAACGGGTCACCTATGCATAGAGGTATATTAGTTTAAGGATTTTACTTTTATATATTAACCATGTAACTACAATTACCGTTTATAAATTGAAAAAAGGAAGGTAGCAGACTTTGTAAATATTCTTTACACTACAAGTGCATATTAGCTAAATGAGATGATACATAAATATCCCTTCAACCTTTTTTGAATTTTCAACCACACACTTAAACTTGACCTGTTACTCCCTTATAGTTGATTTACATGACATATGTCATGCATTCATTTTTTCTTGTTTAAAAACCACGTGCAGGTAATTCTTTTCTTGCGTATCGAAATAAGCAGTTGCTGAGTTAAATTCAAGCAACGGGACTCAATTGAATTTCGTTTGAAAATCTCAATATGTAAATAGGGTAAAAATAATTTTTTAAATATGTGTATAAAAGCTTTTGAAACCCCTTGACATAAGAAAGGCTTAAATATTGTGGTAAAGGGGGTTAAAGAATTACATAAGCTCATAAATTAAATCCTAGATGTGGCGTTCTTACATTTTTTCTAGATCGCTTTCTTAGGATGTTTGACTCAGTCACTGAGCAGAACTATCCTACACCACATATATATATATGTGTGTGTGTGGTGGGGGGGGGGGGGGGTTAGATCCCACCTTTTCATTTCCTTTCCATTTTCTTAAGATTTTGGATAGCGATCCCAAATTCAAGTTAATTCTATTTGACCTTTTTCTCAAAAAAAAGATAATTATTTAATTCCCAATTATCCCTCTATAAAGGAAGATTTGAAAGAAAAAATGGCAGGATATATATTGGTTATTTACCTGAACTACCAAAAGAGGGCAACCAATGATTCCATCAGGAGCAACGAATTACAGCCCGTGCCTCCCCTTTTAGTACTGTGATTGAAGGATCAACCAATATTCATTTTGAGACCATTATTAGGTGGCTCCTATTTTAGAACTCCTTATTATTATTTTTTTACCCCACTCCTGGGAGCTTCCCCTTTTTGGTCCTTTGGTGACTCGAACCCATAATCTTCGGGTTGGAGGTGGAGGGTGTTTACCATCCGAGCAACCCCCTCTTGTCGAGATAACTCCTTATTATTCTGTAGATGAGACTCATTGTTTGGATGGTTGCTAATAGGGGTGTATAAAGAAAACCGACAAACTGCACCAAACCTATAATTAGAGTCAAATCGAGAAAAAAATCCGACTAGTGGTTTGGTATTGAAATAAAAAACCCGACCATAATTGATTTGGTTTGGTTTTAGCTAAAAAAGTCGAACCGAACCGAACCGAACCGAACCGACATTACATGTATTCAATTTTTAAAAACATTTTATACATAAGAGTATTTATTTGTAGTGTAATTTATAAATATTTCTTATATGTTTTCATAGCATTTGTCTTTTAACATAATATTTCAAGCTTGAACTTAAAATTTTGAATGTCAATAAGTTTTATAGTCCATAGATGTTAGTAACTCAAATAAAGTCCAAACCAAAATCAACTCAACACTAATGCTAACAAAATAAATTCAATTCTAACACTAGGAATGACAATAATGTTGGATATCTATTCTTTAGTTTTACATAATTGGTTTAGAGAGTGAAAATATATAACTTAATTTTATTTTGCTTTGTGAAGGAAGCAATACTTATTAGCCGTACTTATTTTAGCATGACTTAGTATTTTTAGATTATGATCATTTTCTTTATGGGTTATGAATTAGCAATATTTATTTTAATCGATTTTATTATCTTTTTCGTTGAATATTTTAATACAATGCTACCACCCATCTCACATTTTGTGTTATTTTCTTAAGAAACACCTTAATTATCTAGTTGTATTTTACTAGGACTTAAGAAATATTTGAAGTAAAAGTTATATGTTTTGTATGAAGACCATTCCAGAAAAAAAAAACAGAAAAACTCGAGAAAACCAAAAAAAGGAAAAAAATCGAGGTTGAAAAACCTGACTTTTATTGGTTTGGCTTGGTTTATAGATTTAAAAATTTGACGCCATTGATTTGGTTTAATTTTTAAAAAACTCGAACCAACCCGGTCCACGTACACCCCTAGTTGTTACATATGGTTGTTTATTGTTTGGATGGTTGTTACATATTATTTCATAATGTATTGCACTATTGTGTTGTATTATATCGTACTGTATTATTTTAATGAATACAATGTTTGGACAGATTTTATCGCTTTCCGTCGTTACATAATGTCACACTTCAGCGATTTGAAGGAAAACCTACAAAAAAGCGTAGGGTAGGTGTAGAGTTAATGATCAAATTTGAAAAAAAAAAAAAACCTATATATGCATATTTATCACGGAATTGATAGTTATCCTAAAGGTGTAGCTTCACAAGCGAAAACAACATTAAAGAGACAGTTTAGGGTTGATCAAGACTCGGTTCTATTAATCGTACCAAAATTTGGTTCGGTTCAACTTGAGTTTAGCCTATATTATTATTTTTTGTGTCCCAATCTATGTGTCGTACTTTCCTTTTTAATTAATCTAAGAGAAAAGTTATACATCCTTATTTAAAAATTAATTTAAGTTTAAACTTCTAATTTTATATTTAATAAAATGATTTATAACTCACACAAATGTTTATGATTTATTTTAAATTATAAATTTTAAAGCAATTCATTTCTTTCTTAAAAATTTGTATTTTCTTAAAATATGAATATAAATATAGTTTTCACATTTTAAAAAATATCGCCAAAATTTTATAAAAAAATCAGATCCGATTGAAGAAGGGAGTACATACGTATGGCTTCGAACACCACGTTTTAATTTTCACTACCGTGGCTCCAAATACCCAAGAATTGTCGGTACAAATATGTACTGCCACATTATTGAGGAAACGACTTTTTCTTCCAATGTTTTCGACAGATTCTAACGTAAGGCGTTTTTCTTTCTTTCTTTCTTTCTTTCTTTCTTTGTGAACAACATTAAATGAAAGTCAATGATTTGGACAGTTTAATTTGTTCTGTCCTTGACCCTTCAACGTCAAATGTTTGTTAAAGCTATGTGGGCTGGTTGTTAAACCAAAATATAAGAAAGTACAAGTGTGTTAAAAGCTATGCATCCACCAAACAGTATATGAGGGACCTGGGGGTATATTACGATTTTAAATAGTTTAAGGGGGTTAGGACCAAACAGACAAAGTAAGCATTAATAAGATATTTTTACCGTGAAAAACTGATTTATAACTCACACAAATGTTTATGATTTAAAAATCACGCACCATTATTTTCTTGTGGTGATTTCCAACTATCGCCACATAATCCGATTGAAGAAGGAGATACAACTGTGGCTTAACCCAAGAAATTTTCAACGTCTTAATCCCTCACCCTTGTCGGTACAAATATGTACTGCATTTTCTTCCAATGTTTTCGACAGATTCTAACGTAAGGCGTTTTTCTTTCTTTCTTTGTGAACAACATTAAATGAAAATCAATGATTTGGACAGTTTAATTTGTTATGTCCTTGACCCTTCAACGTCAAATGTTTATTAAAGCTATGTGGGCTGGTTGTTAAACCAAACAAACTAATACACCTGTGTTAAAAGCTATGCATCCACCAGACAATGTGTACCACTCAAAAGCTTGTAAAGATAAACTTCCTACAAGCAACATTTGAGAATTCAAAATACCTACAAAACAACTAATTCCTTTTGAGAAGAGTAGGTTTACAAGTTATAGAACAAAAGAATGAAAGTGTTAACACATCTTCAGTTGTAGAGAGAACAAGGTTTGACCTGGATTAAACAAACTAGTAAGCAATGACTACTGTTGTCGAACACACCTTGAAAGGTGGAAACTTCCTACAAGCAACATTTGAGAAAGATACTAAACAATTTTCCTTTTGATTTTTACAGCAAGAATGAATTTTCCCTTGGAACATGATGTCTATATATGTGGAGAGAGAGAGAGAGAGAGAGAGAGAGAGAGAGAGAGAGAGATAGATAGAGAGAGAGAGAGAGTGAAAGTATCACAAATAATAAACCTTGGACCATTGGTCAAGCTGCAGCAACTCTGCTGCTGTACTGCTGCACTGCTATAGTACGTTCGGCGGCTTTTACAACCTATAGAGTTGATCGTACGACGCCTTGGGACCTGATCGAGTACTTGGTCCCTCTAACGACATAACTGGTTCCTCGAGTAGGTTTGTCAAATCATCAAAACACGAAGTATCATTCCTCATCAAAGTGATTCTTTTATAAATATTACTCTTGTTTTAATAAGCACAAAGTTTAAAAATATCTCTATATCATGTGACAATGATTATTTATACCTCCGTTATACTATCCGTCCATTACTACCCCGATGTTATCGGAGGCGGAGCTCGAAATTTGAATTTTATGATTTTTGAATGCTAATCTTTTTCAAGTTGTTGGATTCTAAATTTATAATCTGTACATATTCAATGCACTTTAAAGTTAAATACATGGTGTGAATCAATGTTATTAGGTTTGGCCGAATCCCGCAATCGACAGTCTAGCTCTGGCCCTAGACGTTATAGAACTGGTGCAAACATACCCCTCCGCCGTTAGGGCCTCCACCATGGCACAACACCATCCGACATGGCCGGACTATTGGTCAAGGTGCAATGCCATTTGACATGCCATCTCACCCAACCACAACATAAATTACTACCACCACTTTGAATCTCACCATCACAACTTCTATTAGCGACCTCCCTTTTCTCCATAATTGCGCGACCATCACCATAATCAACTGGCTTGAAACTTTAACAAATTAAATAATTGGGATTCCGAATACATAACATGGTAAAGTCCAATGAGCATCATAATGATGCACAAGATCAAGTACTGATCACTGATGGAAAAGTGGCGGGTTGTGTCCATTACTTCAAAAAAAATGGAATTAACGACGGACAAATTCAAGATGTTCAGATCACCATTGGATCTTGAGAGAGAAAGAGAGAAGGAAGAGAGAGTACTTTCATATATCATTGAAATGTAATCTCATACGCTTGAATAAGGCTAATGAGACATACATACATCGCTATATAGAACAATTAGCTAAGACTAATCAACTAAGTAATTGTAACCTAACTCCTAATAACTAAGTGGGTGAAAATCATTTATACCCCCAACTATGCTTTAAAAATTAAACTCCCCCCTCAACTTTGAACAATAGATATTCTACCCCCTTTATCCTACTTGATTTTTTAAAATGCCTATTTTACCCTTACATTATAACTTTTGTCTTATTTTTTTACTCCTAAAAAATCATGATATTTTTTATTTTCTTAATTTATGTAACAAATTTCTTATAAAAATTAAATATTATCTTCTAGGTGAAAAAAAAAGTGAGAAATACTAACTGAATATATAAGTTAATGATGTTCTTAATAAAATAAATTATCAGAATAAACAAAAAAAATCAAAACTTTAATATTTATTTATACAAGTGAAAAATAGAGGGCAAATTTTAAAAATAAGTTATTTATACTGTAAACGAATTTTATTATAATTTAAGAAATATTCCATTAGTGACAACCAAAACTTGTTTATATATATGAACAATAGAGAATAAGAGAGAAGTGAAACTTAAATACACACACATGCATGTACATACATATATACATACTTACTGCATATGATATTGAAATAATAATCATAAAAAATAGCATTAGATTTTGTTACAAATTCATAACAGTATTATTCTACTTATAATGTTAATGAACTTAAATAAGAATTTATAAATACCTAGATTAAGAAAATAAATAAATATCATATATAATATAAAAATGTATTACATAAAACTGGAGGATTAATCAAATCAAGCAAATTCCTTTTTTTCTAGTGTTCTTTTCGAAATTTTGCATATTGAGCATTAGATAGCATTTTGTAGAACCTCAATAATCATTAGCTTAATTATATGTAATTTCATTTTTGAATGTTCAAGTGGGAAAATGTTGGATTTTAGAAGGGCACATTGGTTTGGGGGAAAAATAATATATATATATATATATATATATATATATATATATATATATATATATATATATATATATATATTGAGCAAGATATCTAACCCTATAGAGGTTCTTGATATTATCCTTCTATGATTTGGAAACGAATGGTGAAATATGCATGAAAACAACATATGACTCAACAAAGACCTATGTTATGCTAATTGACTATGTAATGTAAAATCTTTTTTAGAATAATCTTATTTGTATTCTATCTACCACTAAAAAAGATGGTATCTAGGGTCCAGTAAGACTTTGGCCATATTGAAATAATAATCATGTATTTTTCATTCATAACGGTCCAAGGCTTATTTCCATGTGAAAATTAATATAAAAATGTAGCTGTAGGTTACTTGCATTGTTCAAAGTTTTTAGCCTTTTTAAAGCAATAATATATAGTTTCTTCCTTCCATTTATTGAAAATAACATACACCAACATATTAGGTTGGAAGTAATCTTAGGTAGATGTTTAAGGTCCAGTAAGGTCGGTGTATTTATAATATATGTGAAAATTGCCCTAGCTTGGTTACTTGTGTTTTTAGCCTTTCAATGAATAAAACATACGTTGGAAGTTGATTGATGTTTAATTGGAGATTTATAATATATGAATAAAATAATGAAAAGAATGAAAGCTGATAAAGTGTAGGTTTTGCCTAAACGGACGATATCACATCTGTCAAGAGTATCTTTAGGTTGCTTTAGATAAATCATATGAATTGTGCTGAACATTATCAGTTCCATACCAAGATAAAAATGCAAAGTTACAAACTTGTGATAGATTGACAACCAACATCAAATAACGCTGAATCCTCTAAATACTCTGAAAAAATAGAACATAACCGACACAAAGGATTCATATGCAGTAGTATATCAAAATGTTGATTGGCAAATTATTAGTCCATGTGTCATGTATGCAAGTTGTCAATTACTCGTGAAAATAAATGGATGAATGTCCATTTACAAAGCAAGTTTTGGACATATAGATAGACACTTGTTCATAATTAAGCCATTCATTGTGCCTATAGTAGAGGCTCTCCTTTGCCTTGAGATAATCAACACACGTCCTCTTCCTCTTTTTAATATTTCCTCATAAAATATTAATTGCTCACTTTCCCTTACTTCCTTTTTCATATTAATTGAGCGGGAATTGTAATTTAATATTTTTCTGATTCCTGTATCCTCTATAATTAGAGGTAGGCTCATGTAATTCTAGGGAAATATTTCATATTGCTAAAATAGTTTCTTAGAGTAGCGTCTAGCACGATTCAATCCAATTTATTAATTCATTTAAAATATTATCGTTTAATATTTAATTTTGCAGTACTATTTCTCAATACTCTTATTAAAATATTGTTTAACTTTTGGTTGTTTTAGACCAATAATTTGAACTTTGCTAAACATAGTCGGTTCCAAACACAGATAAAGATGCAAAGTCGCAAACTTGTGATAGGTTGACAAATCAACATAAGACTCAATCATGCTGAATCTTCTAAATACTTGGAAAAACAGAGCGTAACTAATATATATATATATATATATATATATATATATATATATATATATATATATATATATATATATATATATATATATATATATAACGAGTGAAAATGATTTACCCTTACATTATCAACTTTTGTCTTCTTTTTAACTTATTTAAAATCATGGTATTTTTTATTTTCTTAATTCATGTAACAAATTTCTTACATATAAAAAAAATATTATCTTCTAGGCGAAGAAAAAAGTGAGAAATACTAATTGAGTATATAAGTTAATGATGTTCTATAATAAACTAAATTAACAGAATAAACAAAAAATTAATTTATTAAAAATAACCAAAACTTTAATATTTATTTATACAAGTGAATAATTAGAGGTCGTAATAACTTTATGAATATATTTCTATGCTGGTAATGCGAAAATAGAGGCAAATTTTTAAAAATGATTTATTTATATTGTAAATGAATTTTATTATAATTTAAGAAATATTACTTGTTTATTTATATAAACAATAGATAATAAGAGACTTAAATATACACACATGCATGTACATGTATATAGTGTGTGTGTATGTATATACACACACACTTATGCATATAATATTGAAATAACAATCATAAAAAATAGCATTAGATTTTATCACAAATTCGTAAAAGTATTATTCTACTTATAATGTCAATGAACTTAAACAAGAATTTATAAATATCTAGATTGAAAATATAAATATTATATTATAATATAAAAATGTATTACATAAATGGAGAAGTGAAAACACAAGGATGAAATAGTCATTGCATCGGCCTAAAAAATAGCATTAGATTTTATCAAAATTCAAGATTATTCTACTTATAATGTCAATGTTAAACAAGAATTTATAAATATCTAGATTGAGTTAAATATTATATTAAATATAAAAATGTATTACATAAATGGGCGTGAAAACACAAGTGATTTTCACCCAGGGAGTTTGATTTTTAAAGCAAAGTTGGGGCGTGAAAGTGATTTTCACCCATAACAGATTCCTGGAACTAAGCTGAAAAGACAGAAATACCCTTGCAAGGTTGAACTACACTTAACCATAGTCTTTAATACAAATTTTGTAGCTAAACAGCAAAATCCATCGCTAATCCCATTCAGTGATGGATTATAAAAAAATTTGGTTAGTATGAGCAGAAGTGAATTTCCCGGAAAATGTATTCTTGGAAAATAAGTGAATTTCTACTTATTTTCTCATGTTCGGTTGGGTAATAGAAAATAAGTGAATTTCATACTTATTTTCTCATGTTCGGTTGGTTAGTAAAACAATATTTTTCGAATAATACCCACCCAAGCCCTACCAACCCCAACACCACACACCCACCCCACCCCCACCACAAGCACCCACCCTTCACCACCCACCCCAGTCCTATCCCCACCCTACAACCACCCTCGGACACACTTCATCTTCACCCACCCCACCCTACACCACCACCCACCCCCACACCACCGCTCCACCCAACTCCCCCCCCACCCCCCTCAAATTTTCCAGTTTCATATATTTTATTTTACTTTTATAAATTTTTTATAAAAAATGGGAAATTTTTTCTTACCCACCCCACCCCTAACCACAACCCACCCCCACCCAACTACCACCCACTAACCCCCTCCTACCTCACTCCCAACCATAACCCACCCCCACCCAACCACTGCCCACTAACCCGCATCCACTACCCCCTCACCACCACCCACCCTCACACCAAATTTAACCACGCAAACTTTCCTTTTTTGAGAATTTTTTTGTAAAAGTAAAATAAAATATATGAAGTCGAAAATTCGGGAGGGGGTAGGAGGGGTTGGGTGGATGCTGTAAAAAACCCAAAAGAAAACTTTAAAAGAAAAATTTGGAGGGTGGTGTAGAAAACAAAAAAAATCTTTTCAATTTTTTTTTTATTTTTTAAAATTAATATTTTTGGAGGGGTGGTGGGTTTCGGGGTGGGGGTTGGGGTTGGGTGGGTGTTTAAAAAAACCAAAAAAAAAAAAAACGTTTTAAAAAAAAAATTTGGAGGGTGGTGGGGGGTGGGTGGTGTAGAACATTCAAAAAAAAAAAAAACTTTTCAAAACTTTTTTTTAATTTTTAAAATTAAATGTTTTGGAAGGGTGGTGGGGGAACCAAAAGAAAAAAAATTTAATTTTTTTTTTGTTGGAGGGGGGTGAGTTGGGTAGTTAGGGGTGGTGGGGCTGGGGAGTGGGTTGCATGGTGGTGGGGTGGTTGGTGGAATGTCACTTGTGGGACTTGTTTTCCCTACTTTCATTAGGGAAGTCATTTTCTCGTTTTTAAGGAACTTGTTTTCCTAAAGGAAATATTTTCCAAATTTTTTTACAAAACGAACATGAGAAAATTGAAAAATATTTTCCGAAAAATGTTTTCTTCCATACCAAATACACACCTAAGTCTCGGTTCTACTAATTGTAGCAAAATTTGGTACGGTTCAACTTGTGTTTAGCCCGTACTATTACTTTTTCTTCTTAATCGGTCTAAAGAAAAAAGTTAGTACACTCTTATTTAGAGATGAATTTAACTTTTAATTTCTTTTATTATTCATAAAATTATTTATAGCCCACACAAATATCTATGACTTGTTTTAAACTAATAAATTTAAAATTATTTAATTTTTACTTCAATTTCGTGCTTAGTCAAATACTACCGCATAAATTGATCGATGGAGGATGTAATTTTTACTAGCCCCACTCCAAATGTGGTATCCAAGGATTGGCAGTACAAAAGTTAAAAGCACAATAAAACGTTTTTCTTTCTTCGTGAACAACTTTGTTCAGTCCTTAATACTTCAACGTGAAAAATGTCATTTTTTTGCACGGATTGGCCTTCAAAGACGCTGCTGGTCTTTAATTTTTGTCCTTCACTTAAAAAAGTAGCCGAAAATATTTCGAGATTTTGGGTTCAAACCCCCGCTCAGTAAAAAAAAAAAAAAAAAAAAAAACGAAAAGTTTGCCTTATAAGGCACATCATGTCTTAAGGCAAAAGTTTGCCTTGCGAAATTTTGCAAGGTCTAATTTTTTTTTTTTACTCTGCTGGAATTCTACAAAAGCTAGACCTTAAGGCCTAATTCCCGAATAAGCCTAATTTTGCTACGAAACTCTGCCTTGCGAATTTTCTTTTTAACTAAGCCGAGATTCGAATCGGGAACCTCGGGGTATTTTAGAAGAAAGGCAAAAATTAAAAACCAGCAATTTGAGGGATAAAAATTAAAGATCACCCCCGAATAAGAACAATCATGCAAATTGCCCAAAAAACGTTGGTTTAAGCTATGTAGGTTGGTTGTTATACCAAAAGATAAGAAAGTACCGGTGATTTTGATAAATATTACTCCAACTATTTTGATTAACAGAAAAGGTAAATAATAGCCTTATATTATACGAAAAGGATCATTTATATCCTCCGTTATACTATCAAGGGAAAAGGGTCAAATATACCCTTCTACTTTAGTTTATTGGTTAAATTTATCCTCCGTTAGTCAAAGTAATTAAATATACCCCTCTGTTAGCCAAAGTATACACATATACCCCTTGAATGGATGAAAATCCCAAATTAGCCAAAATTACTCAATTTCAATTAAAATTATTCGACCCGTCTCTTATAACCCGACCCGCGACCCCATCTCCTCTCCCTCACTGTTGCTTGCTCCATAGCCATCATTGCCGACGAGCTCGTGACACCGGAGCTCCGGCCACTATCACATCAAAGCATAAGTGAGAAAGAGGCGGGCAAACAAATGGCTCCGAAGAACTTGACTTTCAAGGTTTGTTTTTTCAACATTCAAGAGCTCGCCGGAGCTCCGGTGATAATAAGTATGTTCTTACTTAATGCCATCATCACATACGTCATAGCCATCATCTTTTCGTTCTCCTCAAGATTGGAACCAGCATTTGCATGATCTGATGCGGGTTTTTTTGCACTCTTGGATAGCATAGTGTTGATTTCTCATGTATTCGACATCTGACTTGTCTTGATCTAGCTACTGCCATTGACCTCTGTTTGTATACGGTTCTAACTGTAAATGTCATTTAGGTATGGGATGCTACTGCAGCACCCTAAGCTATTGGTATATCTGAAATCTTATCGAAATCATCGTTCTCGTTCCACGACAACTAATCGAATAAAAAATGATGTTCCACGACACTCGCCGGAGCTCCGGTGTCACGAGCTCGCCGGCAATGATGGCTATGGAGCAAGCAACAGTGAGGGAGAGGAAATGGGGTCGCGGGTCGGGTTATAAGAGACGGGTCGGGTAATTTTAATTAAAATTGAGTAATTTTGGCTGATTTGGGATTTCTATCCATTCAAGGGGTATATGTGTATACTTTGGCTAACAGAGGGGGTATATTTGATTATTTTGACTAACGGAGGGCAAATTTAACCAATAAACTAAAGTAGAGGGGTATATTTGACCCTTTTCCCTACTATCAATCCACCATCACCCCTGACGTTATAAAACCGGTACATAATTGTAAAACTTACACAAATAGCTACCTTTTAGTAGCCTCTAACAAGTTATAGCTATAAGTTGAATATTTACTATTCGTAGCTGGTTTTTAATATATTTTAGATGAATCTCGGTGGTTTAAATATAGTGAAATACATTGATATATAGATCGGCTGTTGAGTAAAAAACGGCTATATTTATGGCAATAAGAATCTTTTCCAAATTAAATGGTGATTTGTATTAATGGTTCCATGATTCACGCAAACCTCATGAGGTTCCATTACAGCTAATGTCTGTCAATCAAATTAACTCCATTCAAATACTTTTTGAATTCAAAAAACAAAATCAGCATCTTATCTTTCCCAAAATATAGCAAAAGTTCCTTTCTTTTAATTTTTTTTTTCAACAATCTGCTTTGCGCTAATACAGAAAAAATCCCTTTCGTTTATTAAATTTTTCAACAATCTGATTGGAGATACGTTGTTCTAGTGGAGAGCAGTAGGAAGATCAGATTACAACGTATCGCTCTATTTGTAATGATATAAATGGCCAGCGTAACCGCTTTGATCCGACATTCTGTTTTTTGGAACGATCAAAATTGTTATGTTAACTACAAAATAGATGCAGTTGTATTCAAG
>NC_081342.1:66525878-66571552 GCF_029784015.1 Lycium ferocissimum
TGGGGCCGTTGAGTAACCCAAAGAGAAACTAGGACCATCTATTATATTTTCTATACCTCGAGTTCTCGTGCCGAAGAGACAATTTATTCCCATTGAAATCGAATACGACGAATCTTGTAGAAAAACAACACTAAGAATGGATGATTTGTATATCCGAGAATGATGAAATTAAAGCAACAAGAGAATTTTACAAAAAAAAAAAAAAAAAAAAAAAAAACAAAACAACATGCATCTTGCCAAAAAATATACCGAAATACAAAAGATACAAAATCAAAACCAAAAAAAACTTACCTATTTTTGGTAAATGTTTTACTTCGAAATCAGAAAAAAATAATGTGGAGTTATGTGAGAGTGAAAAAACGGAATTGATAATTGAAGAAGTGAAAGAACCGATTTGAATTATGGAAGAAATGGGGAATTGGGAGTTAATTACGTGTGTATTTACTAGAGAGAGATAGAGTATATTTGGGAACTATGCGTCTAAACAGGATATGGTGCCATCGTTATTTAGTAAAAAAGGAGTAGCTATGAAGTGTAAAGTTTCAAAAAATATATTTATGGATCATAAATATTAAAAAGGTTAGATATTATCCATAAATAAGTCTTATGTAGTTACACCAAAGTAAAATTTTACTACATAAATACCCCTTCACTGTTAGGGCCCTCCACCGTAGCAACCACGTGGCCCCGTGAATTGTTTTAATTAATTCGGACTAATTTAGCGTTTAAGGATGTAACTTAATCAAACCCGAATCAAGCGAGACCTACACTAGTATAACAAAGTCATGGGAACACTTATATTTAATATTGGTATAACTTGAAATAAATTACAACTCCATAAGATAAGTATTAGGATTAATTGAAGGGAAAGTTTCAGAAATGTATAATTCGCTTACTTACATTGCAAAAATATAGCCAAAACATACATTGTAAAATATATCCCAAAAACACTTTTATAAAATATTATACACTTATATACAAAAGACAGGTACATCATGTATATAGGTGAATGAAAGTGTATAATGTGTAGGTATATACACTAAAAGATATAATTATATAATATTATACACAAAAATACGCACTTATACACATTTATATGCAATTTTACAATATTGTATAAGTGGGTATACCATAGATTTGGACTGGTTTTGAATAAGAATTGCACTTTTATACAACACAGATGCATTATATATATAGGTGTATAAAAATGTATAAGAGGTGTGTATACACTCATATACACCCTATATACACTATTATATACAATAATATACACTATTATACCGTAAATCCTCTATTTTCCGCACTGCAGCTGATTGCACCTCAACAAAAACCGCGAAATTTGATTCACTTGTTCACATAGCAATTACCCTCGATTACAAGTATCTTCGTGGATCAATCGCAGCCGTACATTCGATTCTACGCAATTCTAGATGTCCAAAAAATATATTTTCCCCCATTTTTAGTCTCAAATCCCCAATCTCGAAACCCTAATTCAGTGCATTTTTCCTAAATTGAAGTTCAAGGCGAGAGAGAGAGAGAGAGAGAGAGAGAGAGAGAGGAGGAGGAGGATGAGGACAACCCATAATCGTCTTAATTAAGGTAAAGATGGGGCAGAAAAACCAACTTAATTATTAATTCTTTTAAGCGTGTTTCCATGTATACCATGCAAAAAAGAAGGAATTGTCACAGTTACGACCTTATTTAGGGGTGTTAAATGAGCAAACACGATCGAATTTGAATGGGCCAAAATGGGTTTGAGTAGGCCAATGACCCACCCAAGAATTACTTGGGTTGTACTGAGTTGGACTAAAATGGATAATAACCCGACCCTCCCCATTCTAACTAAGTTTTATTTTTTGTTTTATTATTTTATAATTTATTTAAATACCTAATAAATATATTTTCTCTTTATTATTGATATACTATATAATATATCAAACAAAAAAATAATTTAAAAATATTTTGACAAATGAGTCAATTTGGGCTACATATCAACCAATTTTTTAAATAATTAAATTCCAAGCGGGCCAAAATAAATTGAGTTAAAATTAGGCGATTATTGACCCGCCCAAACCAATGCCGGTTGGATGGGTCATACTTTTATGGCTAATTTTACCACCTCTAACTTTACTATTAAATTCTAAATTAAGGGCTAGCAGTGTCCAATCTAATCTTGAAGATCAACATCATATATAGATTGATGTGCTTCTCTAATTTTGAAGCTAGATTTCTCTTTTTTTTTCTAAAGTAGAAAGAACATCACTTTCATATAATTTGAAGCCACAATGGCTTTAGGTAATTGCAGTTTTTTAAAGCCACAATGAATTTGTCCTGTATTTTTTGAAGGCATTACTAAAATTACCCAAACATGAGTATTTGATATGACTAAACCAACGAGTTATTTCACTATCAATTGCTTTCTTTATCTTTGTTTTACCTTCCCAATTGGGACAGAGAATCTAATTTGAAGAAGCTTTTGGGAAGAAGCTAAAAAAATAGAAGAGTTTATAAACGAGGAAATGAAAGAAATGGTCCCTTAAGATTGGGGTAAATATAAAATACGTCTTAAATATTATCTTTGGCTAATTTTACTAAATTTGTCAAAAGTCGGCACTTTTGCCATCCATCAAATTTTGATAAACTATGATTGTTAAAATTTAATGATAATTGGGAATAACTCACCTTTGGATGTGCATTTTTAGTAGTTTATGTTTTTTTTTTTTTTTATTTCTTTTATTTGTCGTTGTTTTTGGAGATACACTTTCTACTAGAATTTCTATGTTTGTTGTTTAATGCAGGTTTAACTGTCGCCGTCTAAGAGATTTGACGGTGATTTTTTTTATATTTCTAGTTAAGTCTCAATTTTTTTTTTTTAATTTTCCGTTAAATCTAACCGTTAAAGGTTGTTAAATATTCAACAAAAGAATTACTCACTTTTGAAAAAAATAAATTAAAGAACCAAAGCTGCTCAAGGAATTGCTTAACTCTATTCCAAAAATAAGTAAACATTATTTTTTTTCGTTTTCTCGTTTGTACACTATCATACCCCCACCCTTTTCTTTTGGACTAAATAAAATGTCACATAAGTTTTTTGTTTGTTGGATACTGAGATAAGGGTCAAAAACTCAAGTACTTTTTTTTTTAATTTATTTTTTATTTTTTGTTTTCACCGAACTATCAGGTGCGAGAGTTTTCTACCTAAACTTTTACTAACTAGTTAGCAAAACACGCCTCAACTATTAGTTGTTCACTTTTCCTACCTGATAGTTGAGGTAGGAAAAGTGAACGATTGATGGTTGAGACGTGTTTTGCTAAATAGTTGGTGATAATTTAGATAGGAACACTCACACATGATAGTTCAAGTAGGACACTAAAAAACAAAGTAATACTTCAGGTGTGTTTTTAACCCTTAACACCTAGATATTATACAAGTTCCTGATAGAGTGATTTTTAAAGTGATATAAATAAAAATAAGTAATTTTCTTGTTACAGGAAAAAAAAAGACATAGTTTAAATAATTTTCAAAATTTTTATGACTTTCTGAGTAATTCACTCGATGAGTGGATAATGTGTTTACACCGACTTTCATCACTTAATCATGATATTAATATATAAATCCTCACACCTTTTTAAATTACTTAATCATAATAAGTTGATATGTTTTAGTGTAATAAATATTCCCCTAGATGTAAACCATGAAATAGTGTAATTATTGGTGTGAATCCTCTCCTCCAACAAAAAGAAAAGAAATTAAGTTATACCATGAAAAAATAGTGTAATTTCGCTATCATAATTGTAGTTATTCTCTAGTTAATATACCAATCCCACAAAAAGTAATACTCGAGTTTTATTAAGATTTATTTACAGAATACTCCTTATATCTCATTTTTTATGTAACAGTTGTTTCTTTATTTGCTTTGTTTATTTTGCTACTTTGTTGTCGTTATTTAACTTTTAATTCTATTTTGATTTCTTTTGAGCCAAAAGTCTATTGAAAACAACTTCTCTACCTCACAAAAGTAGATATAAGACTTCTACACATACAACCCACCCGAAAACCCATTTTGTGAGATTTTATATCTAAAAATAATATATAATTTTCTCATTTTTAAAATTACATGCGTTAATAGTTTATTTTAAATCACACATCTCAACTTTTTTTTTTACAAAAAAAAAAAATTCATCGTTGTATAAACACCGTCACACAAAGCGAAGAAGGGGGATATGATATAAAATTGGGAAGAAAAAAACACAAATATGCTCATCACTATCACAAATTTACCACCTGAGGTCCTTGTGTGTCCCAAGACCATGAGAAAAAGCTCAGAAGAATGAGAAGAAACCTCAGGGTCCTGAAAAGGAAGCAGGACAGGGTGGGATCATCATCACCCCGTCTCTTTTTCCTGAATCTCCTTTCACTAAAAAGGGATCTTGGGTTTCACTGGTCACTACCTCCAGTTCATGCCCAGGCTCACCTTTTACTCTCCCAAGACCTTTCCCCTCTTATGACCTCATCCTCATACCCCAGTGACAACACTAAGGCCCTTGGGAAGATTTAAAATAGCTCATCACTATCACAAATTTACCACAGTTGACTCATTAAACCCTATCCAAACTCTAGAGGTCTTATGACCAAGTTACAAGCATGATCACTAAAACAGACCCAACATAAATACTTAGGGCAATGACACAGATTAATGTTCAAAGGCAATCTCAATCCAAAGCTCTAACTATGAAATGATTTTGCTCTTTTTATATCATACAATATCTCAAAGCATATATGTTCTTCTTTAGGACTAACTCACACATAATAAGCAAGACAGAATCAAATACCACTCATTTTAGCTTTTACAAAATCCTAAACATCACCATTAGTCTTCTTCTTGGCCATGGCTTCTTATTCATTTTTTTGAAATTTAAACCACAACATCCAAAACGGTACAAACAAGATTTCACAAAGAGACTGACTAACCTTTCCCACTATTTCCCTTCTTCCTTTGTCTTTTTAATTCTCAAGTCTTAAGTGACCAGTCTTGGGAAATATGATTTCTCTACCCATAGCACACCCATAGACTATTTCACACATGATAAAACAAGACAGATTCACAAATGACCAATCCTTAACACACATATTTTATGTTAACCTGCCAACCCTTGAAATTCCTTCTTAATTCATTTTTTTGAGAATCTAGCATCTCTTTACTGAGTTAAAACAAACATAGCTACTATCACCACCTAACAAGCATGTTTTACTAGTTGGTTGGCCATTTTAGACAAGATAAAGATCATCTTAAGGCTGTCCTAAATCCACCTTTCATTAATAGTGTCAAAAGACCTTTCAAACTACCCAAATGTATTCTCATTCGAACAATATCATCAGAGATAAATTCAAACAGGTCATGATAATCACTATCTAAGCCAAGCTGTCATAATTAGAAAACCATCAAGAAGTATGGGATTGATAGACCTTTCACATAATTCAAGCTTGCTTAAACATCGAACTAAGCATATTACTAGTACTAAACTACATTTAACTACACACATAACACTCAACCATACCAAGCTATCATTAATATAGGCAGAACCTTAAATAAAAGCAATAAAACAGTAAATTGTTACCTTTTTTTAGTGCAACGGGAGCAAGAATGGACTTGGAGCCTACTTTGTGCTTCCAAAATCAAACTCAACCACACCAAATGCAAGACACGAAAAAGAAATAAAATTTTAGAACTAGAAAAAGACTCAACCTTTTTGTTAAAGTCTAAATATCACTAGTGAGGCCTAGATTTCGAGCGAAACTCAAAGTTCAAGCCCTTTTTGGGGTTTTCCAAGTTGTTTTAATGGTGAGGGATGGGGTTCTATTTATAGAACCCCAAAACTTATATCAAATCTTACAAAAACGATGTGGGACTTGTGGGTTTTCCACAAGTCTTCACTTGAATTCAAATGTTTACGGTCCAGATTGAAGGAAACTAGAATCAACAGCTCATTTTCACCTAAAACCCACTGTAAATCGATGAAAAATGAAGAAATTGTAAAGATTGTACCTTAAAAGGGCGTTTGGCTGGATTTTGTGGAAAAGAAAGCGTGAAGAAGGATGGGAGCAATAAATGCTCCGTCCTTTCCACCACTCCGAGCTCTGTTCACGCTCAAGTGGCGATGGGACATCGCAGTAGGGGATGGAGTAGGGTGGCGGCTAGGGTTTTGAACCCTAACCTTTAGAAAAGAGGAATGGCCCCTTTAGGGGTTATTTGGCTGAGGCGGAGGTGTATTATATGCCACCTTGGGCCGAGTCTGGGGTCAGTTGGGCTGGGCTCGGCCATTTAATAAATGAAAAGGGGGGGGTCTTTTTGTATACAATGCGTTTATTAAGTGTATACGTATATGTAGGGGCAAGGTGGGTATTTTAATAAAATAGGAAAACACTCAAAACAACCAATTGGTGATCTTAGTAAATAAATCACGGTCAAATTAAGACGTAGTTAGATTTAAAACACGACTAATAAATTCATTTTCGCAGACACGGCCTCAATTGGCTTTAAAACTAAATGATTGTTACAATTACAACCTTTTATCTAGCTAATTGCAAAAATATCCTTGACTAATCTTAATCTGATTAATTATTTCAAATATAGCCTTATTTTAGTACTGATTAACTGATTAAAGCTAATTTGCGCTAATGACCGCAATTGATTTGCCCATGGACTTGGTCATCTCAATTAAAGCCACTAAGAGGCTAAATTTGCAAAATGACCCCTCCAATTAACCAAATTAATTACCAAAATAATGTATTAATTAAACAACTATGCAAATACACAGAATCAAAGGTTGAGGGGTAAAATGGTCAATTCCTTTAATTTCTCAAATTACCTTGGACAAAAATAGAATAAATCATTTATTAATTTGATTTTTCCTTGATTCAACAATTAAGTAAATAATTATTCAATTTTTTTTTTCTTTTAGTCAACCCAAATAAAATATTCCATAAATGTCATAAAAATATCAATTAATTTTCACATAATTTATAATGTCCTGAAAATCTCTTTATCAATTTAAAGAGGTAAAATATTGGCCTGAATAATTTTATAAAAATTATTTAGACCCTTTAAAATGCACAACTTCTTTCATTTGTTATCCAAGGACTCTGAGTAATTAAAACAAATTACGGGAGATCAAAAATTAGGTGTCAACATCATCACCTAATTAGAAATGAGGAAACCAATTTTAAGGTTATTTAAGAAAAATACCTTTTAGTACCAGAGTTTGGGAAAGGGTTCAGGTGATTCTGTGGGAATGTATTAGGCACCCCAATATTAAGAATCAGCAATGCGGTTGATCTAATGTTCTAGAAATGTGGCTTGAGTAAATATTTGCTTAAAATAGTGTTTAAAGCGTGTATATATAAAGTCTTGTTCAAGTGTTGACACCCAATTTTTTCCCTCCATAAATTTTATTTAATTGGTCAAACTTCTTAGATTACAAACGGAGCGAAATATGCACCTTTTAAAAATAAAAAGATTTTACAAAATTGTCCCGGTGATATTTTACATCGAGTATATTATTATCCTAGACGGCGTATGCCGTACGCGACTCTACCTAACACTTTGGATTATAGTGTATCTATGTATATGTAGTTATGTTTGGATAGTGATATATATATATATATATATATATATATATATATATATATATATATATATATATATATATATATATATATATATATATATATGTGCTCAAAACAGGATTAATATAACATTTTAGTTTGTGCTCCGTATCTAAAACTTTAATTATTAGTGTTTGCTGTGAATACAAAGTCGGTAAAAATTTATTAATACTTTTTGAAAGAGAAGACTTGTTTAAAAAGCAACTATTTTCCTCTTTTTGAGATAAAATAATAACAATATTTAAGCATCAGTTGATACTTTAAATTTTAATTCGGTTAATTTAAAGGTGTAAAATACTTATTATTTTTTATCAAATTTTGATTTGGATAATTCACTCAAAACACGATTAATATAACATTTTAGTTTGTGCTCCGTATCTAAAACTTTATTATATTAGTGTTTGCTATGAATACAAAGTCGGCAAAAATTTATTAATACTTTTTAAAAGAGAAGACTTGTTTAAAAAGAAACTATTTTCCTCTTTTTGAGATAAAACAATAACAATATTTAAGCATCAGTTGGTACTTTAAATTTTAATTCGGTTAATTTAAAGGTGTAAAATACTTATTATTTTTTATCAAATTTTGATTTAGATAATTCACTCAAAACACGATTAATATAACATTTTAGTTTGTGCTCTGTATCTAAAATTTTATTATATTAGTGTTTGCTATGAATACAAAGTCAGCAAAATTTTTTTAATACTTTTTAAAAGAGAAGACTTGTTTAAAAAGCAACTATTTTCCTCTTTTTGAGATAAAACAATAACAATATTTAAGCATCAGTTGATACTTTAAATTTTAATTCGGTTAATTTAAAGGTGTAAAATACTTATTATTTTTTATCAAATTTTGATTTGGATAATTCTAATTCAAATTATTAAATTAATTTTACATGTTTAAAACTAAATAAAGTAGAAATTTGATTTTCAATTTAACCGAAGAAATACTATTTTTGGTTATGGTAAATATTGTCGATTTAGCTCATTTTACTTGTCATGTTGTCTTTTGCATGATTTTTTAAGGAAACGTCAATTAATTCATTTGATATTACTTTGTCTTTTACGACATTAATCTCTTTTCACATTTATTAGAGTAAGAATAAAAATGAAAAAGTAATTAAATTCTATCTTATTTTAAAATATAAATATTTTAAGTATATTTATTTTAGTAAACGTAACAAATAAATGACATGGTCAATAGCAAATATAATAATTCAATATCTAGATTAGATCTCGTGCTAATATAAAAAAAGAAAGAAAATTGTATAGTTTGCTACTTAACGTTTTAAAGAAAAGCAATAATATGAGGTCCATGTTTTTGTTGTCAATAATTTAATTTGGTCATCCACTATGAGTTGATACGTACATGACAATGATAATCCATCATTATTGACTTAATGGGATGCTTTAGAAATTACACGAATATTATTTGATTTTTTAATATGGGGTGCACTTTTTTTTTTTTTGGATATTGCTTTATTTTATTAATATGGGTGGAGATGATGGGTTTTTTTTTGTTTTTTTTTAATTGCTTGTTGTTTAGTATGGGGCTCACCCTTTTTTTTTTGGAACGGACGACGATCCATGTATAGAAACTGACGTTTCTATATAGTAATAATGTTGTCTGCATTATTTTACATAATTATTATGATTTTTAAAACATATTTATCAGAATTTAAAGTCAAGATAGTGAAGACAATTATTTAATTAATTGTTTGAACCAAGCAGTGATTAGTTGCTTCCCGAAAAGCCTTTCTTTTCCTTCATTTTCATCCAAACAAACCAACCCTAACGCAAGTTTGGAAAATTTCTCCAACAACCTTGAGTTTTTCGAGGAAGTTCCCGCTCAAGTTAAATTTTTTGGTCTCTCGGAAGTCTAATCGGGTGAAAGGGAAGTCCTCAACTCGTCACTCCCGTCGCTGCTTGGCGAAAAGGTAATTTTCTTCCTAGTCTTGGTGTTTTCAGTTCAGTACATTTCAAGTTTTGTGTTGATTAGTTTAGTCTCAATTTGTTTTAAGTTAGATGTCTTGTTTTTGCTTTAGTATTTCATTCTTGCAATTTTGTTTAATTTTCATATAAATTGGTCTTAGTTCCAATCTTGTTTAAATGAGAATAGTTAGTTTCATTTCTAAGTTCTTTACTCCCTCTTTTCCTTTACATGACTTGGGGGGAATCTTCAAATCCCAATTGTCCTCGAGCTACTGCGTGAGATGAATCGATGCTTAGCTGCCGCACCTCTCTATTGCATTATGAGCCCTTTCGTGACTACATATTGGTGTGTAACTATAGCTGCTGCATTTTCAGGGACAAATTCCTGCTTTGCTGCTGCAACTTTGAGCCCATTTCTGTTGTACTTGTGAGCTATTGTGGCTGCATATTAACACAAACTTTAGATGCTCTCATGTCGTTGCTCCACTGGAAATTTTGAACCAGCTGGGGCTGCATATTGATGCAAGCTACTTCTACTATATCACCAGAGGAGCAAACGCTACATTATTGATTGAGCTATTGCCTTTCAAGAACAGCTGAATTGCTGCTACGATTTGAGCTGAATCGCTGCTATCTTTCGGGCTGAATTGCTGCCACATTCTGGCCATTTTGCTGCTGTGTTTCGTGGAAAGAGAAAACCGCTGCTTTAAACAGCTGCTGCACTTCTGATATTTTACTGATTTTAACAGGTGCTAAGGGCCGATGAGAAATGAATTTGAGGCCACGCCCCTTTCTAAAAAGTTGTCCCTCAGCTAGACACTTCGATTAAAAGAGAGGATAAACTTATAATTAAATCACAAGGTAGAAATTAACATGCGTTTGGCAAGGCAACTAGAATGGCTGACGAGCCCCTAGTTCGCAACTGCGACATGAACGAGATTTCTTTTGCCAAACTCAAAAGCATAAATCTGAGCCTTCCTAATCAAAACTCTCAAGGGTTTCAATACGAGAGTTTTGGGACTTTGGACGAAGAACCGAACTATCGAGAGAAGATCCACTCCTATTTAAATAGGAGTGGAATTGAAGCAAAAATGGGTCCAACAGCGATCTTGGGCAAAAAGCCCAAGTCACTCTCTACCCTTCCCTTTTTATTTATTTATCTTGTTTATTTGTATTATCTGTGCATTGATGTAAAAACAACACGCTGATGTGTTATTGAAACCCGTTAGAACTTTGGTTGAAATCAATATAGGCAAACGATGCTGATATTCTTTAGAATGAATTGGAAACCAATGTTTATAAAATTTGGACCCAAACGGAAGAAGATAAAGGAATACTTTATAAACGAAAAAAATAATAGAAATGGTTCCTCTTTTAACAAATGGAAATGAGATGACCCCCTTTTATTTTGAAACCCAACTTTTCAAACTCATGAGTTATGACATAAAAGAATCTGAAAATATTTCATTCAAAGAAAAAGGTTTTGTTTTTGAAAGAAAAAATTATAATTTATAGTCCATAACTATCTCTAAGACTTATTTATTAGTAATAGCTACCTTTTTAAAAAAAAATTATTTTTGGTAGCTTAATTATTTATCAAATTACCATGTATAACTTGTTTTCAGAATCGGCAGTGTATTTCTTAAAATAAGGTACCTCTCTTCCACTTACCCACAATCTCTTTTTTTTTTTTCAAATATTTTTCTCTACATCTTCAATTCACAGCCGTATTTTACTCCCATTATTCTTCACCATAATTAGCACGATTTCTTCTTCTTCCTTATCAATACCCAATCTCTACAGGTAACTAATTTTCGTTATGTTATTTGTTGTATTTCTCTTCAATTGTTCATAAATTTCATCGTCTTTACCTTCACTTTTCGTTCAATTTTTTTTTAAAAATATTTTCGCCTATACCATTGTTAGAGTATTTCAACAAGCTCTAATTCTCCATTTTAATGGCGGACATTGATACTCCAAGCAAAAATACACCAGTGGCAACAAGAAAAGAAGTGGAGTATCTCCAGCCAATGGCCGAAGCTCAACCATAACAATTCGTTTGCTAAATCTCCATGGATAGGTTGAAATGAGAGGAAAATCCTTCTTATGTTTGCTAATCATGTGGTGTTGTTTATCTTATGAGTGATGAAGAATAGTATTGATTATAGCAATAGGATATTGTAGCATCATCTAGGACAAGAGAATAGGTTGTTGTTGTAGAAACACCGATTGATGAGAGTTTTTATGCCTTATCCACCAAGTGTTTGATAAAATGTTTCAAAGATATTTCGAGTATCAACAAACAAGATATCTAATTTTTCAAGATATTTCGATTGTATTATTTCGCTCGTATTTAAATGTATTTATCTTTTTTTTTTTTGGTGTAAAACCTATTTTTACTCCACTTTATTTTCACGATTTTTCTATTTCGCTGTAGTTCAATGTATTTCTGGATTTTGTATTTCTAATTTATGAAATAGTTTCTGATATATTTTCATTGTATTCCATTGTATATACACATACTACAACTTTATATTTCTTAAACAATCAACCATATTTCATTATATTAGCGTATATTTTTCTATATTTGGAAGTTTTCAGATCTTTAGTGGTTTTGAATCCAAAAAGTTTTGATTGTGATAAAATTTGAGAGAGATTCGTGAGCTGTTATGGAATGCGTGAAATATGGTTGATTTAATTTAACTTACCATTTAAAAAGAAAAAGAAGAATCTGTCCAAAAAATATAGTCTATTTTCACTCAACCCGATTTTGTATTTCCGTGTATTTCACTGTATTTCAAAAAATTTGTCCCATAAATAGCTCCTGATTTCACTGGAGCGTGTTTACTGTTCACTGTATTTCTCTATATTTAAAAAAAAAAAAACAGAAATACACGCGTTTTTAAAGAAAAGTAGCTACGCTTGGTAATTTTGCATTTTATAGTTATATCTAGTTAGAAGCCAATCAAAAGTAGCTATTTATGTAAGTTATTTACAACCCATAATTACCTCTAAGACTTATATATTAATAATAGCTACTTTTTTTAAAATTATTTTTGATAGCTTAATTATTTATCAAATTACCATCTATAACTTGTTTTTGTAACTGCAGTATATTTCTCTAAAACTAAGGTACCTCTCTCCCACTTACCCACAATCTTTTTTTTTTTCCAAATATTTTTCTCTCGTAGGATTCGAACACGACGAAGTTCGACCATCTATTAGAGAAAATAGAACGAACCGATCTTGTAGGATTCCCAAGAAATTCTTCGATTTCTTCAGAAAACGTATGATTAATCATCCGCTTCTCATGTTCCGTGAATAGCCGGACATTGAGGAATATCCGAAAAGGCATTTCGGGAATGGGCTCGATTCTATCTTTTCGTTCCGTTTGAAGAAAGGAAGGATCCCCAAGAATTAATCTTCTCTTTTCGTTGTTGAATCTCTCTTTGATTAATCAATGTGTGATATTCCGAATCCTCATTACTAATGGAATCCAAATGATCTCCGGATTGATCGGAAGATCCTTTCGCTGGCTAGAATCCGTTACTTGAACGAAACTAGATCTTGTGGAATCATATTGAATATTTGACGATACATACTCGTACCTTGCTAAAAAACCGATCCTTGTTTACCAACCACACATTGTCTAACCAATCCAATTCTCTCTCGATACGTTCCTCAAAAAATCCGATTCGGGCTTCTAGTTAGAAGCCAATAAAAAGTAGTTATTTATGTAAGTTATTTACAACCCATAACTACCTCTAAGACTTATTTATTAATAATAGCTACTTTTTTAAAAATTATTTTTGGTAACTTAATTATTTATCAAATTACTATCTATAACTTGTTTTTGTAACTGCAGTGTATTTCTCTAAAACTAAGGTACCTCTCTCCCACTTACCCACAATCTCTTTTTTTTTTTTTTTTTTTTTTTACCAAATATTTTTCTCTCACATCTTCAATTGACAACCGTATTTTACTCCCATTATTCTTCACCATAATTAGCACGATTTCTTCTTCTTCCTTATCAATTACCCAATCTCTACAGAAAATGTACAAGCTGTTTAAGTTGGCCTCAAAACAGTTTTGGGCCTTGGCCCATATAACTTAAATAAACAAAAGGAATTTTTACTTTAAACTGGGTTCGGATAAAGGATTTAGACAAAGGATACAGTTGATATACATTTTTTAGGGAAAATATATGACTCTTATCTTAAAAACCTTATTTTCAAAAAGTACAAGTCTTATATGAATTTTGTTAAACTCATGGCATATCGAACAAAGGACATGTACTTGAACTTCTTTTTTTAAACTTATATGGATAAATAGGATTATAACACTTTGGATTAAATCAAGTGGAACTCTACTTAAGGGAAACCTTGACAAAAAGGTGAAATAAAACTATTCAAGTCCTTATTTGAATTTCCAAAATATTCAACTCTTTTAACAAAACAAAAAAAAATTAAGACGAACTTTATTTTCATAAAATCATTTCCCTATTTGATATGCCATGACTTTTATACATACACCATTTTAAACACATTTTTAAGCAAGTATTTACTAAAGCCACACTTTTAAAATCCGAAGGTCAACCACATTCTGTGGATTCTTAATACGGGGTTGCCTAACAC
This sequence comes from Lycium ferocissimum, assembly GCF_029784015.1. NCBI lineage: Eukaryota > Viridiplantae > Streptophyta > Magnoliopsida > Solanales > Solanaceae > Lycium > Lycium ferocissimum. The sequence continues at coordinate 66,540,110 of NC_081342.1, forward strand.
TTTTCCTAGGGAATCACCTAAACTCTTACCCGAACTCTGATACTAAAAAGGTTTTCTCAAATAACCTTAAAATTGGTTTTCCTAATTTCTATAAATAATTTAGGTGGCGACTCTAAAAAATAGTAACTCCAAAAAGAGTCCACAATTATTAAGTAGTTTTTATGTCTCGCGTAAAGGTGAACCGTAACAATGGCATATCAAAGAAATGAGTTTAAGTAAAATCCTTTCATTTTTCATTTAAGTTCGGATCACAAAAAAGAGTTTAAATAATCTCATTTTTTTTTCACTGTCTCAAACGAAAACACACTCAAAGTTTCCTCAAATAGAGACTTAATTTGGTCCAAAGTGATGTAATATTATTTGTTTAGATTAGTTTTGAGATAAAAGTTCAAGTGTATTTTTCTTTAAAATAGCCATGACTTCAACAAGGCTTATACATTTTTTGTAGAAAATCTTTTGGAAAGCAAAATTACTTCTTTATCTTTGTAAATCTAGGTCAACCTCATTTAGTCCAAACCCTTCTTCCAAACTCTAAATAATATAGAGTCTCTTTTGTTTTTATGGGCTGAAAAATACCAAACAAAACTCTGGAGAGAATAACGTCTTTAAAATCTTTTTTGGAGTTACACTTCTTTAAATCAAAAACCATTTGAAAACTTTGGTTTTTAGGGAAAGATCAATTTATTCTAAAAAAAAAAAAAACATTTTTTTCTCAAAGCATTTGTTTTTACAAATTGAGTACTTCTTTTATCTTTTAATGCGGGTCCAAGTTATAAATGTAGATTTCCAATTCATTCTAACGATATCAGCATTGTTTACCTAATCCTATTTCATTTAGGTTCTAACAGGGTTTCACTAATATCACAAGCATCTTTTGTCACGACCCATTTCACATATCATGATGGCATCTACACTATCCCCCGGTAAGCGAATCATCCCCATATTAGTCATTAATTTAATTAAGAAAGAAATTGCGGAAGTTAAATATGTCAAATACTACTAACATTCTTAATATTATAAATAGTACGGAGAAATACTAATCTTTTACTATTCCCAAAAACTTGGTCTGACTTGTACAAAAGCATCTAAATATTATTATAAATCCTTGAAATACTGAATAGTAACAACTGTCTCAAAAGAAAGAAAAGAAAGGAAGTAACATAGAGGGAGATCCAGGGTTGCTGATGGGATCTGATGACTCACCCTGAAACTTCGATGAACACGCCTCGAGATCAAATGCGAGGCCCACGAAGCTGGAACATGAGCGATTCGCACGTAAAAGATGCAACAAGTGTAGCATGAATACAACCACTAGTAATTGTTGGCATCATAGGCCGACAACGAAGGGAAAATACGGGAATATAAAGATCGTAGGCTAGACACTGGTCACAACAATTCAACCTTATAACTTCACCAACTATGCCCAATATTTCAATAGCTCCTCAACCACATAGGTATATAGCACACAAAACAGGAAGAGAAACAAGGGAAATATGATGGTATGAATCCAATGCAATGCAATGGCCATATGTTAAATCTGGTATACACATGCTACGGGCTTTTCCTCGTAGTCATGACTCATGGGGGATTTGTGAGGTCCATATACCCTGTGCGGTGTGCAACCCGATCTCCTATTGCGGCGGGTTAGTGCAACCCGATCTCATGTTGCGGGTGCAACCCGATCCCATGTTATGGCGTGCAACCCGATCCCTATCTTTTCTATGTTAGATTATTATTATTATTATTTTAATTTAGTCATCTAACTTCGAAAGTTATTAAAAATAGTAATTAAATTAAAAATTACTAGTATATAAATACCGAAATATAGAAATTGATGTCACACTCCTTTTTGGGGCCCCCACGTGATGAGCACACACGGGTTTTTATTATTTAAAGGGTTTTTCCATTTAAAGTGACTGTTTTGAATAGAGATTATTTATTTACAGAGTCGCCACTTGGAATTGAATTTTGGTATTCCAAGTCACCTTATTAAATCCCTAATCAAAAGGAAATGACTCTTTATTTTTTTTTTGGTTTTGAAAATAAAAAGACCAGTAAGGAATTTTGTTGGCCGAGGAGAATGTGTTATGCATTAATCCGAATCAGAAGTTCTAGCACGATCGCCGCTTTTATCGACTTATACTTGGTTATAATTAATTCTTGGATAAAACGTGTTTTAATTGTTTAAACTTAGGAGTACGTGTATACACATAAGGTCTTTCATTAATTATATTATTAAGTTAATTTTCTTTAATTTTATGTACTTCGCTTCACACACATTACACAATTAGAGTGCCAAGGAAGCGGGGTAATGATTTTTCTTTAATTATATGTACTCATGGTCAACACAATTATTATTAGAGTGTCAAGGAACTGAGGTAGCCCACATGACTTTTCTTTAATTATGGCGTTAACCAAAGAATCATTCGCGTGGTAACACAATTATTATTAAATTGTCGAGCAGAATGACGCATGACTTTTCTTTAATTATTAATTAATGTTTAACCAAGGTTCGTAACACACATGGCCAACACAATTTTAAACGGGGACTATGTTTGTTTAACGCTTGATATTACTAATGTTTGCCTACGGCTTGCTAATACCGGATCATGTACTTGATTTAAGAGACTCGGCGTTAATCGACAAGCCAAAACATTAAACGAACCAGCCGCGTGGTATTTACGATCCCAAGAATTATGTTTATCATACTGAAGCAAATTAAAGGACAATGTCAACATTTCATCTATCATTCTCCATGTTTAAACAATTTTTGCACAAATAAACCCAACCAAGCAGAGTATGCAAATCATGTCTCAATAAAGCAAAATTATTTCAAGCATATGTAGAATAAGATAAAGAAGACAAAATAAAAGATTGGACCATTGAACAGTAAAGACTCCTTACAGTACTGTTTTGTTACTTTAAGATATTGAACGAAAGCAAATTGAAAATGACTTCTTTTTAAAACTAGTTCAAGACAAAGTAAATCCCATAATTAGCTGGGAGCATTAAAACCCCATTAAGACAGCGAACAAAAATTAAATCTTTTGACCAGAATTGAAACAATATGGAGCTAATATAGATGGCAAAAGGCAATGCACATGTAGAATCCCAAAGGAAGTGAATCACGAATACACCAAATTCAAAAACTAGTCATGCTATTAATGTTCAACTCACAGGATCAACAATATTCATACAAGTAAGAATAAATTAACACTTCAGTGATAAAAGAAAGGACCTTTACATCAAGGAATTGCAGTTTTTCACCATTGACCGGAAACCTCCACTCTTTGCTGAAACTTAAAGGAGAACAACACTTTTGTTGGTGGTGTTTGGAGGTGGGTACTAGAAGGTGTGATGGTGGTGTTTTAACGGGTAAAACTGGTGTCTTTGAATGAAGGTTTAAGGTTCAGGTGCTGCATACTTATGGCTCTTCCATGGTGGGTTTTCACATGAAGAAGAAAAGCTTTTTTCTTTAATCAGGTCCTTGAGGTGTTTTTAAGTCTAGCAAAAAAAAAAAAAAAAAAGCCTGAAAATCAAACTCTTGCAATTGATTATGGTGCTATGGGGCTGAATCCTTGTATAGGCTAGGTGTAGTGTGTTTTTGTCTAGGTTAGAAAATTAGGTCTAGCTTCCTTTTTATAGAGTGTCTAATTTTTGATAAGTTTCTTAAGAAGTCCTTCTAATACTAGGATATTCTTATTCCTAAAATGGAATATGCCATGGACATGGATAGGCATGAAATTTGCCATGTGGCAATATGGTATTGGTTATCCTCCCCCCCCTTTTTTATTTTCTTTTTTTCATTAAAGGTATAAAATAAAAATACTACGATACATATATTAATAAACTACTTTTAAATCAACAATAATAAAACATAAATAATTATTCTAAGGAAAAAACTCAGAAGTAAATAACTAAAACCTCGATTTAAAGAAACCTATTTTTGTAAGTTTTCTTTCTTTTAAACACAAAACTTGTAATCTAAAAATGGTGAATATTTTTGTCCTTTTTTCATTTCCACAAACAAATCTACTAAAATAAAAACAAAAGTTAAAATGTCAAAATTAGACTAAAAGAAAAATCAGACACTAAAATCATCAAAAGGTCCCGGGAGGGTCAAAAATCGCGTGTCTACAATTGACATGTTAAGAAATAATAGCAAATTATTATTTATGCTCATTCGAAATAAACTCTCAATTAAAACCATCACTTATTTTAATTTCATAATCCAGTGGGTTATCATGAATTTAAGTTTTTTTTTTTTTTTTTTTTTCCTGGTAGAAACGATAGAACATATTATATAATTACAAAAAGCATCATACAAGAGTATATGGCCGGAGTGAGTAGCAAGGAATCAGTAGTTACAAAAGAACTAACCGATAGTTGCTACATAAGCTTCATTTAGAAATAATCTAACTTAAAATTTTTTATTTTATTTTCAATGAGATAATTTATAGCCACAAAAACATATATGCCTTTTATTTAAACTACAAGTTTCAAAAGTTTTTCTCAATCTAAACTACATAGAGCCTGTTTGGATTAGCTGAAGAAAGAAAAAGTGGCTTTTAAGATAAGTCTTAAAGATTTTTGTCTTTGAAAGTTGTTTATTTTACAAATAAAGAATTATGTGTTTGAATAAAAGTACTTAAAGTGGTTTTAGAAGTAAGGGTAGTATTTAATTAACAAAAATATAAGGGATAAAAGAGGCGAAAGTTGTTGAATAAACCAAAATAGGCACTACTGTCAAAAAATAAGTTGTGGTTGAAGAATTAGCGATTTTATTTATTATAGAAGACTTTTTTAACTTAATTTAATTTGTTTTTATTTTTTATGAATCTTAAATGAGTTAAAAATGGCCTATAAGTTGGTTTCCAAATGGGCTCATGTTCACTTAATTATCATCACATAAATTGATATGAAGTGATTACATATGTATGGCTCTCAACACACGTAATTTTTCAGTTCAGAAAACCTTTTTTTCGTGAACAAGACATTATAATTGGTAAACAAATGTCGGTGAAAAGAATCTACAAATAGTTCTCTCCCCCTATCGCACTCTCACAAGTCACACCATACCCCCTCAACATTTTTAAAAAATGATACTTGACCACAGATGCACAATCATACTATCACTTTCTCATCATAAATTGGGAAATGAAAGTTTCGGTTCATCCAGTAAGACTCATAACACAGTCACTACAAGTAGATTTATAATTCAATTCTTTTATAACAATGCCCTGATTTTTAGTTTTTTTAAACTTTTTCGTCTCCAATTGTTTGAAGAAAATGCAATTTGCCAGAGAACCACGTAAGTAGATGCAGCCACACTATTGTTGAATCAATGGTAAGATGGGTCCCTTTTCTCTTCTCGTTTTTCAAGGCATCTCAATGTAGTTAGTGAGTCTAAAAAAGTCATATCTTGATGAGAGGTCTTAATATGCTTTCAAGAAAAAAATTGTATATCTCTGTCCTTCGTTAATAGTTTTGGTCAAATACGTTCTTGATGTTACTAAAATGGATTAAAATTTTCTTGATTTTCAAGCGGAGGAAACTTAGAGATGCCACGTGTCCCGCAATTAAGATTAATTTTTTTAATCGAATTATAAATTTGAACCTTTATATACTTCAGGGTAAATTTAACTCTTTTTCCTTATTTTGAATTTTTTAATTATTTTTTTGTATTCCTGCTTTCTCTCTCATAACTATTACGTACCTCTATCATCAATCACTCTTTCTTCCTCCTCTTCATGCATTGTCTCTTTGTTGCAGGATTGTGTCAAAGAGGCAAAAGAGAGAATAAGGGGAAACATTTGTGAAAGTAGAGCCATGTCCTTGCTTAACATGGCACAGCATGGGTAGCTATGGTCCCTTCAAGACACTCTCTAAAGCAGCCATGTTTTCCTCAATGTTTGGATTGGATTCTTGAAAATCAAAGAGAAGATGGATCTTGGGGACTAAATCCATGCCATCCATTGCTTGTGAAGGACTCACTTTCTTCAACACTAGCATGTTTGCTTGCTCTAAGCAAATGGGGAGTTGGAGATAAGCAAGTCCAAAGAGGTAAATTGCACAATATATCTTACATCTAGCTTAGGGGTCGTTTGGTTTGAAGACAGGTTATACTTGGATTAGTTACGTTGGGATTAGTTATTATGGTATTATTTTTTTACTGACTATTTGATTTGTTGTATTAAAAATAACATGTACTGATTTCTGAAGTTCTTTGTTTAGAAAAATACCCTCCACCTTATTTAGTAGGAAAAGGGTTTGAAGGACCTCGGGGGTATTTTTGTTATTCTCATTATTTTATACAGGGCTGACTAATTTTGGTACTATTATTCCAGCATCTGTTAGGGATAACTTATTCCAACACTATTTCTAATCCTGGTATAACTTACCCTAGAATTAGTAACAAAACAAAAAAATAGTCTTTTAAATTTGTCCCAAGTGACTATTTATGTTTAATGTAACATACCAAACAACCTTAATTTTTTTAAGAAAGTATATGTTATAACAAGAAGTTGGAGATAATTATATAGACGGCCATAGAACCTATATAATTTCAGTAAGAAAGTCATCCAAGCAATTTTTCTAATTATAAAATCACTCTAACTTTAAAATAATTCATTGAACTTTAAAAAAAAAAATGCTTAATTCTAATGAACAATTCGTTTTTAAAAACTTAAAAGGTCGTGTCTTATCAGATTGGGTCATAGGTAGTTTATTGGGAAAACTACACAAATGTCCAATAAAGACAAAGTATTTACCTAAAACTGTCCATATCTATACATATATATAATAAAAAGTACCCACACGGCTATATATTATTACCCCTGCGCACACTCTCCCATATTCCAAAAATTATTGATGTTGAATAATGGACCTATTCGCTAATTGAATTGATGTTGCCTTTGCTGTTTTCGTACTAACTTGTTTTTTGTCTTTTTCTTTCTTTTATTTTTTATTTTTTTCTGTATTTTATTTCGGAAAAGATTCAAATATATCTTCCTAAAACTATCTTATTTAGGCGAATATCCTAAATCAAAAAAACAGCTCATATACCACTACTTTTACCACAAATGACTCAGATATCCTTTCAACTAACAAAAAGCAAAAAAAAATAATTTTTTTTATGAAAATAAAAGCACACACATAGAGGTATATTTGATCCTGCTCGAAAAGGTTAGAGGTATATATATTTGATCGTTCTCACAAAATTCAGGGGTATATTTAATCCTTCCCACACATAAATATTTTTGCCTTCTTTTTTACTCTAAATGTGTTGTCTTTGATGGACAATTATCTAGTTTTCCCCATTTTATAAGGTTGGAGTTTTTTTGTAAGTTCTAATTTTTTTAAAAAAAAAAAATTGAATAAGAACTTTTCCGCCACTTTCACAGAAAAATGACCAGTATTAGTGAAAGTTGAGTGATTTTATGATTAAAAAATTAATTAAATAATTTTTCTACAATAATACTTTCAGTTGGTGTCCTGACCTTGTAAATTAGTTATCTTCATTTTCTTTCAGGCATGGACTTTATTGAGACGCATGGTTGGGCAATTGATAACAAGGATCAGTTTTCACCTGTAGGATTTGAAATTATATTTCCTAATATGATCAAGTCTGCAGAGAAATTAAATTTGCCTTTGGATCTTGACCTTGTAAATCTGGCAACAGCTGAAAGGTATGCTTCATTGTAGACGATATTATGCAGAGATTATAATATATGAATTATTTGATGCATATGTTTTTTTTTGGTGCATGTTTGGGTCATAGTATAAAATGTACGATTTTACCTTTGTTGTTAAGCATTAATTTTTAAATAAATAGATGAAATCAAAAGACAAAAAATTCATGCTTTTTTGGTTTCATAGGTGTCTGTCTGCGTTGCCAGATCAGTTCTAACTATATGGGATTTCGAGCCGCGTAGCTCCAGGTCGGAAGGGAACCGCTCCTGCATGAAAAATATTTTTGGAGGGGCGCTGCCAAATCAACCCATTCCTTGTCTTTTAGGTTCTTATCCCTATAAAGTTAATCCTCAAATGGGTTATTCCATATTGAATCCGGCCGGTGCATATAATACCTGACCAATTATCGTATAATATTGTACTGTATTGCTTATATCAAAAACGAAATGCCAATCAAATTTCCAAAATCCCAATAACCAAATGACCCCTAAGATTTCAACTCTATCTCTCTTATCTGGAAAAAAAAAAAAAAAAAACACAAGAGGTCCGTCTTACCCTAACAAATGAAGAAAAAATAATTAAATTCATTCTAAAGCATGTTAAATCAGAAATATTAGAAATGACACTAAGGCTTTAGTTTAGTGGTAAGAGCACAGTTTCTGATGTGTCGATTAGGCGCACGTCACGGGTTCAAATTATGTTGTAAGCAAAGGCCTAATATTTAAATGGAGAAAAAGAAAGATGCAGACTTATTAATATTCTCCGAGTTTAGAACTGGGCGCCACATACTTTCGAAATTTTTCGTAAGAAAACACCGGAAATAGTATGAGTCAAACTTTACTTTTGTATAATGCTATACCTTTACTTTGTTTGTATAACGTAACATCGTAACGTTTTCAAATATACCTGTTTAATTACTTCATAAGATTGATATCTTGGAAAAATATCACTATAATAATGGCAAAGCAACGAGCGATCTCTAAGGGTGTGTTTCGTATGGAGGAAATTATTTTATGAAAAAATACTTTTAAATTTTTTTTATGTTTGGTTGGTCAAAATTCTAGGAAAACAAATTCTTTGAAAATGAGGAAAATGACTTCCCCTTATTAAAGTAGGAAAAACAAGTTTCATAAATGTCATTCAACACTAATTATCTCTTCCCAATATCTACCCCCACTCCTACCCCCTATAACCCCCATATCCGACACTCCTACCCTCCACCTCACCTCATGTGTATTTGCCTAGATTATATAAAATCTTTGGGATAATATTTTACATTTCCACAAAGAACGGGAAAATAAGTAAAACCCCACTTGTCTAGGAAAATGTTTACAAGACACACCTAAATGCGATGCTAGGCTAAATTTCCGCTAGAGGTTCAAAATAAGAAGAAATAAACACACGAACAGCTGAAAGGATTCAACACCTCTTATATATATAAAAAAAATATTTTAACCTTATATATACAATTTAATTTTTCGTCTAAGGGTTTCGAAGATGAACTCCTTGCTCCCACCTGGCTCCGCTCCTACCTAAATGTATAAAGTGCAAAATTCTAGTTATAGTAATGTGACTCAGCATGTTTCTTATGTTCTAACTTCACCTTGAATTGCATCATACTAAAGATAGTTTACTTTTATAAACTCATTTTCTGACTATCTTTGAACAATTATTAGATCATTACATAATGATTTCACGGGGAATATTGGAAATCTTAAATATATGACTGAAGCATTTGGAGAATTATGTCAGTGGAAGGAAATAATGGTACATCAAAGCCACAATGGATCACTATTTGATTCACCAGCCACTACTGCAGCTGCCTTGATTTACCATCAGTATGATGAAAAATGCTTTGGATACTTGAATTCAATCTTGAAAGTTCACAAAAACTGGGGTAAGATATTACTTTTTGATTTTCGTTCATGGAATTGAAGGATGAAAATTTAAGTTTCAAAACTTAGATCGAGCCCAGTTGGGTTAGCTGATTGTAAATAGTTGATAAGCTTTATGTGGCAAAAAGAGTATTTTAAGTGTTGAAAACGATTTTTTTAGACTGTTACGTGTTTGAATATAAAAGTTCTGAAATTGATAATACGCATTTAGTGTGTCTGGTGATGAGTGTGATAAGATGTTTTTCTGTGTTAAAATGACTAAGACACCATTAAATGTTTGAAAAAAATACTTAAAAAATTATTTTTGTATTTTTAGTCTTGGAATGAAGGATAAAAATTAAGTTTCAATACTTAGATCGAGCCGGTTGGGTGGGCGATTGTAAATAGATGATAAGCTACATGTGGTGAAAAAAAAAAAATTAAGTGTTGAAAATGATTTTATAAATAAACGATTACGTGTTTGGATAAAAGTATTGAGCTGATAATAAACATTTTAATTTGGCCGATGTACGGTATTTGAAGTGTTGATAAGATGTTCTTCTATATTAAATCTCTACAAAAAGGAAATACTTACAAGCACTCTTGTAAAGAAAAGGAGAAACAATAGATACAGATTGAAGAGGAAATCAGAAACTTTTGGAAAGGTATTTTGAAAATTAAAAAGTCCTTATAAGTTAAAAAGACATAAGTTTTTGATGATCAACTTATGGCTTTTGACTTGTAAATACTATAAATATTTACCAAACGTATTGATATGCCAAAAAGTGCTCCTAAGTTAATTTTACCAACGTATAAACATAGTATAGCAGGGTGATATGCTTATGTGGTCGATTTTGGCTTATAAGACTTGACTTATAAGCACTTTGAATAGTTAGTTGTGTACCAACCACATAAACAAACAAACAAAATAATACTTATAAATTAGTTTGACCAGCTTATAAGCTTAGTCCTTGTGATATGATGATGTTATCAATTCGTAGATTGAGACAAGATTGTTGAAAAAAAGTTAAAACATTCAATCAAGTAATAAAAAGATGGAGTGTGTGGGTAAGAAAATTCGATATTTGTTAATGGTATAATATAATCATCACATAGTCAATCGGTGTTTTCAAAAGGCAAGTCCGGGGGGGGCGTACCAAAAATGCTCGACAGGCGAAAAACATAGATTCATGGGCGTACGGCCTAAAATTTGGGGCTAAGTTTCGGGCGTAAAAGGGTAAACCGGGCATAAAAGTGTACGCCCCCGAGCGTTAATTTTTTATTTTCATCATTTTAAACGGTATTTTTGCTATTGATGTAGTGATATTTATACTTCATGTTATCATTTTTTCATGTTGTAGTGATTTTTCCTAAAATATATAAATAAATAAAGCAACTCTCATAGAAAATAACACTGCTATAAATAGTTTTTTTAGATGATTATGTCTGAAATTGATAGGATAGAGATTTCATAGCACTATGTTTCTAGAGCTAATTTATCTATTTTTGTCATTGCTCTTACACTTTTTACCCTTCTCCTTCTTTGCAATATATAAATAAAAATTAGTGCAAATATTAGTTGAAGAGGGGAAGGACTAATAAATGTGGAGATTGATGACGGAGTGTATGAAGATTCATTTTAAAGATTATTTAGGTTATTATCATTTTTTGTCTTTGTTAGCTTTTTCAAATAATAATTATAATAATTATTATATTATCGGTAATTATTTGAATTTATTTATAGAATCTTAATGAAAATTTTACTTTTGCTTATTTTTAGTAACAAAATTATAAAATTAAAGATACATGAGACATACGCCCCGCAGATTCATGGGACTTACGCCCGTGTCTCGGAACTTATGTCTCGCATCTCGGGACTTAGACCTCGCCACGTCCTGTGTAACTGGCCCGCCCCGCTCCGCTCCCCCGCCTCCTAAAACACTGGTCTAATTGTTTGATTAATTTTCTAATGAAATTCTCTTTTTTTTCCCCTTAGTTCCCACTATCTACCCAACGAAGATACATTCATTGCTTTGCTTGGTTGACACCCTTCAAAGTCTGGGAGTAGATCGGCATTTTAAAACAGAAATAAGTAAAGTTCTAGATGAAACATACAGGTCTATGTAATTTTTCACAGTGATATATAGGTATATATAATTATTTTAATGCATCTCGTAATAATATTGGTCAACTATTTATAGGGTTTGGCAGCAGAAGAACGAAGAAATTTTTTCAAACGTTGCACATTGTGCCATGGCATTTCGACTTTTACGGATGAGCAACTATGATGTCTCCTCAGGTTTGTCATTTTGTCCGTTCCATTTTATATATTTTAGTTTGATTGCACAAAACTTAAGAATATGAAAAATATTTTTTAATTTTGTAATCCTAAATTAAAAATGTGAATAACATATCAAAATATTACTATATTTAAATGTTATGATGTTAAGCATGTCATATCGTTCCTAGTATCATAAGGACAAAATGAAAATGTGAAATTGAAAACTAACTGGCCCGTTGGATATACAACTTTTTCACTTTTTTTCAACTTTATTTTTCAAAAATAAAAAATAAAAAAAATTAACTATTTGGTTATAGATTGTTGTTAATTTTCACTCCAACTTGAAGTTGAGTAACTCAAATTTGAAAAATTGGTTACAACCACTTTTTCAAGTGAAAAAATAGTTTTTCCCTCACAAAACTTCAACATTGTTTTCAATTGAAATTAATGCATGTTCCAACTTAATTTCTATTCCAAATATTCTTTTTCAACTTAACTTCAAGTTTACTTTTTTTTTAATTAGAATATCACCAAATTCATGTCCAAACGCCTACTAAACACAACAATGTTCTTTTTAAATAGACAAAAAGTAAAGAAGACACATAAATTGAAACAGGGAAGCATTAATAACTCTGGCAGCAAAGTATGTAGTTCTCCATAATATATAAATCAATAAATTCGATATTTCTTTTTGCAGAAGAACTAGTTGAATTTGTCGATGAAGAACATTGCTTTTCAACAAGAAGTGGGAAAATTACGAGTCATGATGCAATTGTTGAGCTCCACAAAGCTTCACAGTTGGCTATTCATGAGAAAGATCATATTTTGGATACAATTAGAAATTGGACAGGAATATTTATGGAGCAACAACTTTTAAATAATGACTTCCTCGACAGGAAGTCAAAGAAAGAGGTATTACTCCCTCCGTCTCAATTATCTGCCGTGGTTACTAAAAGAATTATCTCAAATTATTTGTCGTTTTAGAAGTTCAAGACAAAATTAAATATTTTTTCCCCGTTCTACCATTAGTAGAATTAATGGAGATGACACATAAATAGAGTAAACATTTAATGGAAAGAGATTATAACTTAGACATAAATAAGGGTAAAATAGTCAAAAATCCCACCTAATTATTATATTTTAAGGGGCGTGTAAAACAAAAAGCACCAAATAATTTAAGACAATGGATCATATATTACTTGTAAAAGACTCATTCAATGTTGAGCCCGTTTGGCATGCACCATAAGTTCTGTAATGCCTGCATAAATTACTGCCATACTATTTTATACTCCCTCCAAACAAGGGTAATGTAGAAAAAAGAATTAGGCAACTAATACCTTGTTTTTGAAAAATCACTTATTTGGAAAAAGCTAAAAAGACTAGAAAATTAGTACTTAAAAGAGAATGGAGGAAGTACGTAGTTTGGTTGTTTATTGCCCATCGCATGAAACTTAGGATTACTTTTATAATGTTTAGTTGCCTTTTTTTTGGTAATCAAATTTATATTAATCACCAAAGAGAACAGTTGAGCTAGCTTTTGGGCTTGAGTTAGATCAAAGATTTACTTTTTTACATGGTATCAGAGCACGTCCCATCTCAATTTCATTTCAAATGTTGAACCCCCATACTAAAATTGTCCACACACCAAATGTTCAGTCCTTGGTGTGAGGGAGGGTGTTAAGAGTCCCACATCGTTTATATAAGGAATGGGTGGTCTCTTTAATATGACTTGGGCAATCCTCACCACTTGAGTTAGCTTTTAGAGTTGAGTTAGGCTCAAAATTCTTTCTTTACAGAGAAGCATTACAAAGCCATGACTAGCTATAAACTCAGCCATAAACTAAGGCTTGAAGTATGGCTGGTGCTCTAACACTGTCAGGCCAGGTCTCCGACAATTACTTGCCATAACCTACTCTTCTTCTAAAAAATCCTTGGGTTCCTCTCAATCCTTACCTCATGCACAAACTCTGTATAGATCATTTTAAATAAATGGGCCTGCTGAGATCTTCCTTTGTTCCTCTTGATGACTGCACTTTGATGCTGATCCCAGTTTGACACACTGAATGACTGTTGTTGAACCAAGTGAAGTAGCTTGATAAGGACATTTAGACCAAAGGAGCAAGAGCAAAACAGATGTTCAACAGTCTCATCACAACATTGACTCAAAGAGCACTGCTTGTCCACTGTAATATCCCATTTCGATCAATAGCCTATATGCAGTTAATAATCTCCTTTGAATCTGCCACATGGTGAATCTTGATTTAGGCCTAGCGGCATTGGATAATAGCATACATTTCCAAGGAACTCTATCAGTATTATTCAGAAGCTGAGTATAGACCGGTCTCGTTAGTCCCATTAAGATGGTTGAAACTGAACTTGGGAGATAATCCTCTAGACTCCAGCACGTTCCTCAATATCCAGCAAGCTAAGCTTGAGTTGGAATTATCATATCATCTAGTTGTTTCTCCTTGATATAGTATGCGTGAAAGGTTGCTTTGTTTTCTTCTTGATATAATTAATACTTAAATAATTATGCAGGAATCTACGTATTAAAATACGAAATAACAATACATGTATACATGGATTAAAATTACAAAATAACACAGCTAACCTTCATAAATATAATGTGACAATTTGTTTATTTTTTGTTTAAATAGTAGAAGTATTTTAAATTATTTCGAAATAGTAATAACAGTTGTATTAGCTTTACTGCTTCTTTTTTTTTCTCTCTCTCTCAAGGGGAGCTTTAATTTTATAAAATTCCGTTTGCTTTACTAATTTATGAACTATTAGTGGAACTAGCTTTAAGGAAATTTTACGCCACATATGATCGAGTGGAAAGTAGACGCTGCATCGAGGCATATGAGGTGAACGATTTTAAAATATTAAAAGCTGCTTGCAGGTAATCATTCTAGCACAATGACTTATAAAAGTAGTATTTATTTGTAGATATATAATTCTTATTTGTTGATGCACTAAAAGAATAAAAAAGGTATGAGCATTCTTATGGTTAACTAGTAGCTAATTAAAAGTAATATGGCTAGCGACTTTCATTTTCACTGCTTCACATTGACCAAAGCTGAAAATTAAGATATTTTGCTCATACCCTATATATATATATAGAATATTTTTAAATATTTAATTGTGAATCCAATTATTTTTGTAAATTAATTTAAGGGTACTGTAGAAACCCATAAATTTGAAATCTTGAATCTTTTCAATAGGTAGATTACTTGATTCGTTGATCAATATATAAAAGTCCACCTTCTCAAGTGGTTAATTTCTTTCTAATGTTAGGTCTCCCAACATTAACAATAGAGATTTCCCTGGGTTCTCAGTGCACGATTTTAACATGTGCCAAGCCCAACATCAAAAAGAACTTCAACAACTAAAGAGGTACCTTCACTTTTTAGCTTCATTAGATCTTGTTAGTCCTGTACTTCATCCGTTTCTAAACAAATGATGCTTTAGGCTTTTGATTTTGTTTGAAAATAAGTGGTATTTTAGGATTTGAAGAAGAAATTAATCTTATTCTTTCAAAATTACCCTTATTTACATAATCAAGAATCATTAAGTAGCAGCTTTTTTTTCTAGGCATTTAATTATGAATAAGTTAGTAAAAACACCCCTAATTTTCTAGGAGTGAGCATTTTCTTAAGTGTTGTACATAAGCTAAAAAAATCACTTATTATGAAACGGAGGGAGTACCGTTTTGGCCAACATATCAAAATCTGCTTATTTTGAAAAAAAAAAATACTTTTCATCGTAAGGCGTAAATGCTTTTAAAAAACAAAAAGTGCTTTGGGACAATAGCAGTTTGTATTGGGATTAATCACTTTGAAAAGAGCTTTTGTCAATATTAGAGCAGCACTTTATGCTTTGCCAACGCTTGAGAAAGTACCTCTGGGGATAAACTATTTTTATCTTCTAAAAATAGTTTCTGTTACTACTTTAAAAGTGCTTATTTTTTCCCTAAAAACTTACCCAAAGACCTCAACTCTCCAAAATAAGCACTTTTTTTTTTTTTTATTAAAAGAAACGCATTTGGTTTTCTATAAGCTTGGTCAAACAGGCAATTACACACTAGGGGTGTAGCTACAACCAGCGAAGAGTGGTCAATTAAACACTTCTTATTGAAAAACTATGTTGTACTAGCAAAATATGCCCGTGCAATGCACGGGCCCACCATGTTTATTCACTTTATTAGTCAGTCTTTAAGATTTGTATTTTGTAAATAACTTTTAATAACATTCTAATTGTTATTATATCTAGCAACATATACAAAATGTATTTTACGTACTATCACTTTAGTTATAATTAAAAAATGGAGTTTTAGAATTAAAAACATATGATGGAATTAAGTCTTTGAGATAGAAAGAGTTGGACTTTTTTTCTCATTGTCATGACGATGAAAGTTGTTCATCGATGTGAAAAAGAAAATTAGTAAGAATATGAGGGAAAATTAATTTTTTATTCTAGATTTTTTCTTTTAAATTCTTTAATAACTTATATGTATCTTGACGGGTTGATATCCATCGCAATTAACTAACTGTTCAGATCTAAACATAAGAACCATTGTTGTATATATTGGATTTTTTAAAAGCACAATTAATAAAATATTTTTATTAAATTAATTTAAAAAAATATGTTAATAAGGGGTAAATTAGTTACATTATAATTTTTTATATTAACAATTATAGATAAAAAGAATTGTTACAAAGAAATCAAAATTAGAAAGATATATATTATATTGTAAATCACCAAATTTTAATTCCAAAATGAAAATGTAAAGTAATAAATTTTATAAATGTAAAGAAACAATAATCGGAGAATACAAAGGAGAGAAAAATAAGTAAATTATTGACAAAGAAGGAAAACGGGGATAAAAATCACTCCCTTCCTTCACTTTTACTTGCCCACGTTAACATATCAAGAGAAAGAAATTTTTCTTCTTCTTATTTTACCCTTCACATCAATTACTCATTTTCAAATCATTTTTTAAGGCTATTGAGACTATACACCAATAAATATGGATATTATGATAAAATATATACGTTATTTATTAATTCTTAAAAAACGTGAAAAGTCGAAAGTGGACAAGTAAAAACGACACAGAGGGAATGAATATATGTAGGAGAATTAAAATTGAAGTGTATATGTGTATACATGAGAAGAGAATAAATATTCAATACTATGACATATGTTCAAGTGGGATAAAAAGTAGTTAGTTAAAGTGTACAATTTATATAACTTTTGGTACAAATTACATTGCTATTGTTTGTCCTCTCTTCACGTTTAAAGTATTGACAAAGAAGGAAAACGGGGATAAAAATCACTCCCTCCGTTCACTTTACTTGTCCACGTTAACATATCAAGAAAAAGAAAATTTTCCTCTTATTATTAATTTTACGGTTCACATTAATTACTCATTTCAAATCATTTTCTAAGGCTATTGAGACTATACACCAATAAATATGAATATTATGGTAAAATATATACTCCCTCCATCCCATATTACTTGTCCAATTTTCCTTTTGCATGCCCCTTAAGAAATCATAAATAAAAGATGTTTTTTACTATCTTACATCTATCTCTCTCCAATAAATACATTCTAATCAAAATTGACTATTTTCAAGAACATTTAATACTAAGGGTAAGATAGGAAATAATTAATTAATTTTAAATATATTTTTAGTAATGTCGCCAAGTAATACGGGAAGGAGGGAGTACTTCATTTATTAATTCTTAAAGAACGTCAAAAGTCAAAAGTGAACAAGTAAAAGTACACGGAGGAAATAAATATGTGTCGGAGAATTAAAATTGAAGTGCATACGTGTATAAATGAGAAGAGAATAAATATTCAATACTATGACATTTGTCCACGTGATATAACAAAGTAATTGGTTAAAGTGTACAATTTATATAACTTTTGGTACAAATTAATTTTTCTTCTTCTTATTAATTTTAATCTTCACATTAATTACTCATTTTCAAATTATTTTCCAAGGCTATTGAGACTATACACCAATAAATATGAATATTATGGTAAAATATATACTCCCTTCGTCCCATATTACTTGTCCAATCTCCCTTTTGCACGCCCCTTAAGAAATCACAAATACAAGATATATTTTTTCAATCTTATATCTATCTCTCTCCAATAAATACATTCTAATCAAAATTGACTATTTCCAAGAACATTTAATACCAAGGGTAAGATGGGAATTAATTAATTAATTTTATCTTGGTTTTGTAAATAAACAAGTAATTTGAACATATATTTTTAGTAATGTGGCCAAGTAATATGGGAAGGAGGGAGTACTTCATTTATTAATTCTTAAAGAATGTGAAAATTCAAAAGTGAACAACTAAAAATGTACGGAGGAAATAAATATGTGTCAGAGAATTAAAATTGAAGTGCATACGTGTATACATGAGAAGAGAATAAATATTCAATATTATGACATTTGTCCACGTGGGATAACAAAGTAATTGGTTAAAGTGTACAATTGATATAACTTTTGGTACAAATTTTCTGAAAAAAGAAGCCTACACGTGTTCAGGGGCTAATTAAATAGGTCCACAATCCACACGCAAAAGCCAACCAAAATGGCCCCACATTTTATAGTACAATTTTAAATACTATTTGTACAATAAATTATAGCAATGTTCGTACTCTCTTCACATTTATATAAAATACTAGTTTCATGAGGCCCGCGCTAAGCTCAGGCTCAAACTTTTAACATTTTAATTTGGGTCATTTGCACATGTTTGCTCTTTAAATGGACTGGTCTTTAATTTTTGCTCTTCAAATGGGCTGATCTTCAATTTTCACCCTTCAAAATCAAACTCATGTCATATCTATAAGTTATGTGAGCGCCCTGAAAGAATTTATGCTCTTATAGGCATAAGTTCGATTTTGAAGGACAAAAATTAAAGATCAGCCCATTTCAAGAGCAAAAATTAAAGATCAGTCCATTTAAAGGGCAAACTGTGCAATTACTTGTTTTAACTTTCGTTGTTAATTGTTAGTGAAATTATATACTTCAATTCAGATGCAGTGCCATGATTTGGAGTTTATGGGTGCTGAATTTTAATTTTTTAAGTTATTTGGTACTAATAATCTATAGACAAATACAAAGTTTGTGAACCAAAGCTACCGGATTCGATCGAAACCATCACCGGCACTCTAGCTCCACCCTGCTTCAAATTCATTTTACGAATATCTTGAATTCATTTAAGATTTTGATAATGTATTTTATTTTACCTGTATTACCAAAACTCATGTTTTCATCTTCTAGAATCATCTAACACAAGAAAAAAAATTCCAATAACTTCAAAAATAACTTCAAATCTATACTACAATAATTATAACCTTAGTTTAGAATATTTATACAAATTAACCTAATGATCCTACAATTAGTAAATAATGTAATAAAGTAAAAGATTTTAAAATTATATTTAAAAATAGTTTTAGGACAGATCTTTATAAGCATGTACGAGCTCACTAAAAAGAAGCTAAGTTATAAGATGTTTAAGGATAAAAGATATTATAATACCTAATAAAATATTCAGTTGTAAAAGAAAATTTGGCTCCAAAGCTATCAAAATTTACAAGAATATATAAGGATAAACAATATATTCTCTCCATCCCAAAATATAAAAACAATTTGATTAGTTTCGAGTTAAATTGAGTTAGATTAATTCAATATTTTAAAATTAAATTTTAGATATTCAAAAAATATATAGAAAAAACTATAAATTGCAATTTTCCTATCAATACAATGTAGATATTCTTAAAATATTTGTTAAAACTTATATAATTTGACTCTCAAAAGTGAAATGTGACAAATATTATGAGATAAAGGAGAAAAAATAATAATAAAAAGTTACTATAATAAAATTAATTAACAGGGCCCAAGTGAAAGAATGATGGTAAAACCAATAGAAACTACCACGTGAGACCAATTATAAAGGCCAGTGAAATGGTCTCAAAAAGTGAATGAGTGCAAATCAGAATAAGGGAAAAAGACAAAACCACGTGTAGAATCTTCATAGGCTCAAGTTGAATGTGAGGACGGCAAATTTTGTTGATTCTCCCTTATTACAAATAGTAATATATATATATATATATATATATATATATATATATATATATATATATATATATAGTATTGCTTTAATTTTAATAGACTTTTTCATTCTTGGATATCATTTATAATTTCATTAATGTAGGTGGTTTGAGGATTGCCGACTGGAGCAAGTGGGATTGCCACAACAGTATTTATACACTACTTATTTCTTGACAGCTGCCTTACTTTTTGAAACTGAATGCTCTGACGCCCGTCTTGCCTGTGCAAAGAATACCATGCTTGTAACTTTGGTTGATGATTTTTTCGATGGTTTTGTTTGCGAAGATGAATTGCTCAACATCTTTGAATTAGTGCAAAGGTATTACTCCCCTCTGTCTTAGTTTATGTGATACTTTTCGTTTCTCGAGATTCAAATTGAATGAACTTAGACTAACATTTTATAATGTACTCTTTTAACCAAATTGATATGATAAATATTGCAACTTATAGTAATTTTCATGCAGTTTTCAAATATATAAATTTTAATCTTAAAATAATGAGTTAATATAATCCAGTTTAGCTTCAAACTTTAATCAAATTAACTTTCGAAAAGCGAAAAATATCATATAAATTGGAATGGAGAAAGTAATGTATTCTGCTTCCTTTCTTATAATGTTTCGAAAAATCCAATCTATATCTCCGTGTGTTTTATTAGCTCATTTTTTATAAGAGGTGGCGCCTTGGGCTTGAAGAATTTGCACAAATCCCCTATCTAGAAAAAAAAAATGCTAAAATAGAATATCGTAAAAGGTAGGCCCCGTTTGTCCATAGATACCAAAAAAAAAAAAAATCACTTTTTTGGAATTTTGGAGTTGGAGTTGTGTACGGCCATAATTTTTGAAATTGTAGTTTTTTGTGAAATGTAGTTGTAAAAAAGTGAATTTGTTTGAAAAATAAATTTTTGGAGTTTTTGATATTCCGGAATACAACTTCAAGTTGTATTCAGAATTCTTATGGCCAAACGCTGAAAAGTGAAAAAAATTCCGGAATAAATTGAATAATTCTTATGGCCAAACTTCAACTTTTAGCACTGTTTGACAAAATCTTTAAACAATAATGATCCCTGTTTCCCATGGACGTAAGCTCTAGTTGTGGTGTGCGTATACAGTAGTGTCACCTATGTAAAGGAAATCGAAACATTTCAACAAGCTATAGACAATGAAGATAGTATAATGTGTTGCCTGAAGCTTCGATTGTATTGACTTGTGAACAACTGACAACCAGTGGCGGAGCCACATAGAGCCGAGGGTGTTCATCCGAACCCCCTCGAAGGAAAAAAAATATTATTTTTACAAGGTTAAAATTATTTTTTATGTATATATAGTAGATGTTGAACCCCCTTAGACTTCTTCGTATGTTTACTTTTTTATATTTTGAACCCCCTCGGCGGAAATCCTGGCTCCGCCACTGCTAACAACATTGACAACTTTTGCCTATGGGTTAGAACTTTGTTGTTAGCTGAGTATGTTCATTGACTCTGACTTATTGAAATGTCTTGAACTCCTGCTTAATAGTCAAAAATAAGTTATGCCCACAACTTGTGCTTGATGCACAAACATAGGTTTTTTCTTACAGGTTTTTCGAAACGGGGTTAAAAGTTCAAGATGATCACCCTTTGTGGAGGCCATTCTTGCAAATCATTTCCTTTTTAGGCTACTAATTTAAATTTTGTCTCTATTAGTTTGGTACGGCTAAATTTATTTGGAAAAAAATAATTCATCCAACTACATTTAAAGGTGGAATTTAGCCCATTATACTAACAAAGTTGCACATTTTCCCTTGGAATTTTCACCTAACATTTACAGGTGGGACGGCAATTACTCAACAGTGCGTTACCATTCAGAGAGGGTAAAGATTTTCTTTTCGGCAGTCTACAAAACTATAGAGGAGCTTGCAGCAAAAGCAAATATTAAGCAAGGCCAATGCATCAAAGATCACTTTATAGACTTGGTATGGAATCATTCACTATAATGCCAAGTTTTTTTTTTTTAGAACCGACTTTCATATAATGTTATATTATATATTGTCTATAACATCATCTTGCTATAGCAGTCAAAAGAAATGATGTCGTTATAGGGTAATCAATTTTATTTTAATGTTTTATGCTGATTACTAGGAGTATTTATACCACGTGTTGGTAAAAAATCAAAATCCTCCGGCTGCTGAAATCCCGACTTTTCCTTAAACCCTCCCTGAAAACCCTCCCAATTTCGAGAATCCGGCGTTAATGGCAGACAACAACGAAGAGGTTGAAGGGGTTCATGAACCATTAAATGCGGGGGCTCAAGCACGATTAAATGAGGAGTTTGTTGAACCATTAAACCAGGCTTTAATAGGGCACAATGGAAATAATATCTGGGTGGCATTAGAAGCTTGGAGGGTAGATATATATGACAATGCCCCATTTTCGGTAAATACTCATACCTTGACAAATTATTTCTCCAAAGTTGTCACCCCAGTAAGAAATATTCCCCCACATGGGAGTGCCACCTTTGGTCTTCCAACAAAGTGGTATCAAAGAAGTTTCATTGTAAGTGCTTGTGTAGCAACGAAGTTGTTTTTCAAAAACTGAAACAAGTAAGCTTTTCATGGAAGAGCTTTTGGAATATTGACCAAGCACAAATTACTGCACTAATATTGACAAAAATTTTTGAAAACCTGGCTAGGGCTATTATTTTCTAGAAATATTTTCTGGTGGTTGGTTGGAAGGTAGAAAATATTTTGGTCACACCAAACACACCCTTATACTTTCATTACCCATGATACTTTTCCCCCTTTTTTAATTAACTAGAAACATATATGTCTTTGGTGTAGTGGCTTGATTTGTTAAAGTGTATGCTGGTTGAATTAGATTGGTGGAGAAGTCAGACAACACCAAGCATAGAAGAGTACTTGTCTGTGTCCAGTGTAACTATTGGTGTTAGATGCATAACTCTCATAACACAATATTTTGTTGCGCCAAAATTATCCAAGGATGTGCTAGAGAGTTTTGAAATGAAAGCCTTGTGCAATTCTACCATGATGGTGGCACGACTCCTTAATGATCTAAGATCGCACAAGGTAATATTCCTTCTAAAACTACTTTATTTTTTCTTTTGCATCCAAAATATTACACATGAGACAAAAAATTTTAGGTGTTCTCTTCTCCTCTGTCTAAGGGGTAAAATTACTGGTACCTTTATTGACAGGAAGTAAAAAATACTGGTAGAATAGTTGAAATGGGCACAAGCTCTCTATCATGATATTTTACTAAAAACTGAAAATGTAAGTGATAGACTTGACACCTAAATAGACACAAGAGGGGGAAAGAGGGGGTGGGGGGGGGGGGGTGTGAATTGGGGCTCTAACAATTTTCGTCTTTCTTAAATTTTAACTTA
Organism: Lycium ferocissimum; assembly: GCF_029784015.1. Taxonomy (NCBI): domain Eukaryota; kingdom Viridiplantae; phylum Streptophyta; class Magnoliopsida; order Solanales; family Solanaceae; genus Lycium; species Lycium ferocissimum. Next base: position 66,563,466 of record NC_081342.1, read on the forward strand.
GTTTTCTGACAAGTTGAAACGATCAGGGATTTAAACTTTAGGGTTCAATCTTTTAATATTCTTAGTGTAAAAATTATGGGGACTATTATTCTATTTTTCTAAAAGTGTGTTCCAACTTACCAGTACTTGACCAATGAAAAACTAGAAAGTAAAAGAAACAATAGGATTTAAACGTACTCAGAACCTGATGTTTACACTAAATCAGTTGATGCATTATATGTGTATATGCTAGTTAATTAATATATACTCTCACCTTATTACGCCATTTAACATGAAGCTAAGTTATACTATAATTTTCTGTAAACATTGAGTGCAAGTAAGTTTTTCCATAAGAGCGTTGGTCTTCTGATCGATGAATGTATCTTATTACACAATTAGTTGGAATATTTTCCTTAAGATACAATATTATTTGCTATACTAATACTTGATTCTCTCTCACGTTTTCTTGCAGAGAGAAGAAGCAGAGAGTTCACCAAAAAATATAGTCTCGATATTAATAACACAGAGTGAAGGAACAATCTCTGAAGAAGAAGCTATAAAACAAGTGGAGGAAATGCTGGAAAGTAAGAGAAGAGAGTTGCTAGGGATGGTACTAACACAACAAAAAGGAAGCCAATTGCCCCAAGTGTGCAAGGATGTCTTTTAGAAGACAAGCAAATTGTCTCATTTCGCATATTCGAATAGCGATGAGCTTCGCTTTCCGGAGGACATATTGAAGAATCATATAAAGGACGTACTTTACAAACCATTAAATCTGTCACTACCTGTTCTCTCAACAAGTCGTGAATTGCACACGGTATCTTAATTTGATATAGTGATCAACCTTCTAGACTATTTTTTATGTTCTGATTCTACTATGTCATGCAAATCAAACTCTTTAAAAATTATCTTTCTGTATTAGTGTACCAGGCTGCCTCCTTTTTTTTTATTGTCTGATAAGAAAGACCTATTAATTCAAGATATATTTTTAAAAAAATCAGCTTCAGCTGAAAGAAAACATATGAATTCTGCGAGAACATAAATGCTGATGAAATATATATTTGACTCTACTCTGTCTATGAAGCCTAGAATTTTTATCCTTGGTATGGATTCTTTGTCACACAACATGTTTTTTTCTTTGGGTGGGGAAATATACCGGTGTGGATCTTCGCACTTTTCACATAGACAAAGGGGATGAAAAACTTTACATCTCAATCCTCTATGTACTCTCATATTAGATTAATATATGGACGGAGCTTATCTAAGCCAAACAAGATTAGTGTAAATCTATCAACTGTTTCGTAATTAATGTCTTCACTAATATAATACGGCTAATAAATTCGTGCCAATCATAACAATTTTCGTTTTAACATTTGAATTAAAATTTATTCCTATTAGACATTCCAATGATATTCAAAGTATGCCTATTAAACACCTTTATGACTAGCCAATTAAAAACATATGGCGTATATTGGACACTCCAACATATCTCAAATGTGCGCCTATAGACACAAAACGTTGACATGACAAAAAATATATTCCACTCTTCCTTTTGGGGCGTGAATTGATCAAAAATAATGTTTTACCTTTCTTTTTTTCTCTAAAACATTCACATTTTATTCTACTAATTTCTATATTTCCATCTGGCCGGTGTGTTTCATGATGCCTATGTTCTCAGGTGATCATAGTCCTCTCCTACGCAAATTCATTGTTGTTTTTTCCGTGTCACAGAGTGTAAAGTACGTACTAGCTTTAACTGAAGTCTCAAAATGAAAATTAGTCATAACTTTAAGGGGCCCCTTATATATTTGCCCTAACATTTTCTAAAAACGTCTTGATGAACTATATAAAGAATTTTTAGTACATTTTCTTTTTAATTTGTTTTATATAATATGAAAGTTAAATAAGCTTAAATATAGCGACATAGACAGTGACATTCATGTATTCCCCAACAAAAAAACACTGGAATAGTGTTAAATATGTATTTCATTACGTACGGATCATTGATATAGGGTTATTTTATTCTAATGTTTTCAAGTCACAAATGATCGGCTATGCAGATGGCGAATACTTTTCTGATCTACATAAAGCCCGTCTCTGTAAATCTCTATAGGGCAAATTTTAGAACCTGTTTGGACATAAAGCTTATTCACTTTTTCCGGAATAAATTTTCACTTTATTTGAAAATCAGTGTTTGGCCTTGAAAATTCCTAATTCAAATTGAAGTTGGATTTCGACCTGTTTTTCATCTCCATCTTCACAATTTCAAATAAAATGCTTTCTTCTCTTATTTGCAAAAGGTATAACCAAACACAAGTCCATCTTAAAGTCCAACTTCATAAGTTCCATATAAAACGAAAAATATTTGATTTTTTATGGCTAAACGCCTACTTAGCTTTTACATGCTCCACCAAAGATGAAGTTGTATGAAGAAACTACCGGTTCAGGCGACCATATGGCCCCTCAAACAGACTATTTACTTATACATGGAGATACAATTACATCATGATGTTCAACAAAGCAAACGTTAGCTGCTACATCCTCAAATTACAGAACAATTATAGTCATTCATGAAGCAAGTCGAGAATGTGTATGATTGAGATTAATGACGCAACACATTCGACAACTGTGTGATTTTTCTTTGAAAACGAAGATTCCAACAACACTATATGAACACAATGCTGCTTGTAGAGCTCAACGGAAGGAAAGGTACACCAAAGGGGACAGCACAAAGCATATTCATTAAAGTTCTTTTTCACAGATGATCTCAAATAGAATGTTGAGATAGATGTTTAACATATTCGCTCTAGTGATGATTTGTCAGATTTGTTCATCAAGGAATTTCCACCATCAACTTTTGAAAAGCTGATCCACAAGATTGGAACGTGTCGCCTTTGTGATATCAAATAATATTTTCATTAGTGGAAGTACAAGGTTGGGGTTTTGTCCCATTGAGTTTTCTTGACAAAATTTTTAATGAGGCAGCTAAAAAACTGTATTACTAGATATGCATTTTTTTTTTTGCGACACTGGAATTTTTTCCCTACAGAGTTTTTTTCTCGTAAGATTTTAACAAGACAAGTGATCCATTAATAGACATCCAAGGAGCAGTGTTGCAAAATATATTAAATATATTTAGGTACATTTTTGTGTTACTTTGAAGGCAAAAGCAAGTTGCAAGAACTAGTTAAGAAATAAACCAATTTGGTTAGAATGAAACCAATTAGTTGAGTTAGTTGGTGAACAAGAAGTATTTCTACTATAAATAGGAGAGTCTTCTGCTCCATTATGTACACCAACAAGAAGTCAAATCAAAGGACCCATTCAGCCGTGAGAATTATTCACAATTTTCGGAATAATTGTTCACTTTATTTCAAAATAAGTGTTTGGTTATAAAATTTTCAAATCCAACTTGACGTTGGAATCAAAATTTGAAAAAATGCTCCAAACTTGTTTCCCAACTCTATCTTCATAAATTCCAGATAAAGTACTCTATTATTTTCTCTTTTACAAAAAGTATAATCAAACTCAAAACTTCATCTTCAACATCTTCAACTCCAATTTCATAAATTCCAACAACAATAATACAATGTGATCCCACAAGTAAAAAATATATGGAATCTATGGCGAAACACCTACAAAAGTCTCTCCCTGTTCTCCTAAAGAATTTCTCTATATTCTTAGTAACTACCATCCATTCCACCAATCCGCATTTCTACTTTCTATCCATGATTTCTATTACGCCAATAAGAGCTCCAATTCTCGGAATACATATTATCATCAAGATAGCTTAACTTTCAAATTTTTTCCCTTTTTTTTTTTTTTTTTTTTTTGAGTTGAGAATCTATCGGAAACAACTTTTCTACCCCACAAAGATAGAGTGAAGTGCCCAAATATCGCTTTTGAGGTCACCATTTAAATTTAACCAGTATTAAAAAAAATTGCATGTTTACCCGCTACGGTACAACTCCAGACAATCTCATCTGCGTTTGGCAACTTCAAACATTCGTGTCTGAAGCATGGCCTTGTGACCGAACATTAGACAGTTTCGCCTGAAATTCTCTGTGTGTGAATTTTTCATGTATACCCGAATTTGAGTTGCAAATGACTGAAGTGTATGTGAAAATTGCCTAAATTTCAGTCATGTGTGTCTAAATTCTTTTCACCAAAAAGATATTTTATTTTTCGAATTTCAACAATCCAATGCACTATTTAACACCAAAATCTACTTCAAATAAACTCAAATTTGAAATATAAGTTCCATATATCATAAAGAACAAACTTCAATCATCAATTTGTTAAAGCAACAACAAATCTAACAAACCCATTTTGCAATAACGGTAATTTGCCATTATTTTTAAGACCCATTTTAACACACTTTTAATATTTGAAATTTTTCAAAAACATTATATTTCAATTGTTATAAATTCAAAAAATACTATTGTACAACAAATAAGAAGAAAGAAAAAAAAAACAAAGAATCAGCAGTAGTTTCTTTTGTCTGAACTTACTTAAAGAAAGGTATTTGTGCAAAATAAAACGAAGGGCGGGTATCTATTAAATGGGGCGACCAAAATAGGATGCCCCATGAAATTTTTATGCAAGATTTGTGTATATCCTATCCTTCTAGAATCCCACTTATGAAATTATACTGAATATATTGTTGTCATCGTGAGATAACCAACTTCAAGAGCAATCACTACTAAAAAATCTATATTTTCTCACTGAATTTCACTGAAAAATGTTTAGTGGCTATTTCCCACTGAATGTACGTGGAAAAACTTAAATAGTAGTGTTTTCACACGGAAAAGTTAAGAAGTTTCCCAGTGTTTCTATGGGAATTTGTTTCCCACCATGCGTTTTCCCAGTGAGCTTGTTCTATGAGAATGAGGTGGAAAAATTATGTTTTGTAACGCAAATTTCTCACTGAATATCGATGGAATTTTTTTTTATTTCTAGTAATGTATGTAATCATTTCAAGGTCACCGATCCTAAAGCCACGACACGTATATAGAGTTTGCTGGGCTTGTTTTCAAGACACTGGGAAGTACACTCTTTGCAGAACAGTGGCTTGCATGCAACACAACATAGGCTAAACCTTTAGAGTAAATGACAAAACAAATTAAAACCTTGTTCCCCAACTCAACTGTACAATGCACAAAGTTTTTTGTGGAATATATTATTGCACATTATAGTGACAACTCTTGAAAAGTGGGATGGCATTACTCGTAAAAGCAGTGACATGTCACTCTGAAGCTCTCAATCCTGGTGACGCTAGTTATCATTGATGACATGATGCAGGATTAATTAATTTAACATGTTTCCTAAATTCTATACTCTCTTTATGTCCAAAAAAATGTTACATTTTTATAGTTAAAAATTACTTAACTTTAAAATAAATTGGTTTGTCATTAATAATTTATAGTCACATGTCTAAAAAAATTTCTTAAACTTTGAGCGTAGTCAAGACGATTACATATAAATTAGGACGGAGGGAGTATAAACATGAAGAATTTGAAAATTAAAGTTGCATGGACATGCATTGCACTTGAAGAAGCATTAAAATTTTGTGAGAGAATAAAAATTACTTTAAAAACTGGTTTGCAACACTTGTTGAAACATAAAAACCAACTTTAAGTCGAAGTTAAAAGTTATACTCCCTCTGTTCCAATTATTTTTCAAAAAGCTTAAAGATTGTATGTCCGGATTTACAGTCAAAATAAAAAAGTTTGACTCTCGAAATTAGAACTGTATAATATAAATTGGGACAAAGCAACAGTTTTTTAACCAAATGGGATAAATTTAATATTAAGAGCATGTTTGGATTGACTTATCTTAGGTGTTTTTAAGCTAAAATAGCTTTTAAGCACTTTTATAGTATGTGGTAAACTAAAAAAGTATTCTTAATTACTTATTTTTAAGCCAAAACAACAAAAAGAAAAAAGGCTCAAATATGCCATCGAACTATTAGAAAAGGTTCATTCGCCATATGTCGCGCTCAGCGAGGTAGAAGGTCCAAAAGTGAAAAAAATTCAAGAAATCGACTAAGTCCTTTTTGGCTGGTTGAGCTAGCTGAGCGAGGCCCATAGCGTGGTCACCTCTCGCTTTGGAGGTGGTCCAGATGCCCCGTACTATAAATTCAGCACTTAACTTGAAATTTCATTTATCAAACATTCCAACTTCATAGAAAACCCTTGAAGGACGATATTTTTCTCCTCTCAACCTCCCACATCAAGATAAGAACATCTCTATTATTCCTAATCAATCCTAGCACTAAATACATGATTCCTAACATGATTCTTAAACAAAAAAATAGGATTAACAAGTAATCCTTCTCCAACAATTCAAAGCGAGGGTTTGGGTGTTCTTCGTCAGAGCAGCAAGATAATTCGTTGGATTGGAGCGTTTACAGGTATGTAGGGTTTCTATCTAAGTGTGGGAACATTATTGTTCTTCCCCCCCCCCCTCCCCCACCCCCCCCCCCTCCATGTTCTTCCATGATTATACAAATGTTACTTTTAAGACTAGGGTTTCCAGCCATGTTCATGATAACCCTAAGTACATGTACCATGATATACCATGTTGTATTAATAATTCGTTATTGTGTTCTTAATAGTCCATTTTGGTTATTGAGAATCTGTCTGTAATCCATGAAAACCCATATTTTGCATTCCATGGGTTCTTAAATGCAAGATATGAACTTTTATATTTATTTTCATGAATTTCTACATGCTACCATGTTTTCATACAAGTTATACTATATACATCTATCTTCATGTTGTAATACAATCACGAATCATGTTTACAATCATGTTTATTTAACTCATGGGCTACTAAGTCAATTATATCCATATTCATATTTTAAGAGTTGTACAGATTACCGAGAAGGCTCAGATAGCCTAAAACTTCATATGCCAGCGTAGGATAAAGATCGCTCCGCCCAGTTTGGACTTTTCTTCATGTTTACCCATTGTGGGTTATTGAATCCATTCACGTCATGTTCATGTTTTGTACCCTGGCAAGGTACAAGATGTCTTAGCTGATCAGGCAGAGATCAGACGCCACATGCTCACATGGTGGTTATATTTAGGTTTTAATAAGGCTATCCCACTTAAGCTGTTTTACTCATGTTATATATATATATTCATGCGAGATATACTCATGTTCATGTGCAGCTTACAGTGTCAGTTTAAGTTATTATTTCATTTGTCATGCTTATTTCAATCACTTGCTTTACATACCAGTACAATTCAAGTGTACTGACGTTCCCTTTTATTTCCTGGGGTCCTGCATTTCACAATGCAAATTTATAGGACCACGGCTCAGCTCGTTAGGACTTTGCTCGTATCAGCTATTGGTGAGCCCCATCTCATTCGGAGTTTTATCTCTATTTATATTTATTTCAGTTATGCAGTTAAGGTATGCCGGGGGCCTTGTCCCGGTAAACAGTTTAGCAGTAAGACTCATGTCAGAGGTTTTATAGGCTAGACTAGTTCAGTTATGTCGTGTCAGATGATCAGGGCCGTATAGCCAGTATTGGCTCAACGTTTATTATATATTTTTAGACATATGATTATTTAATCCCATGCTTTACTCTCACCATGCATGTTTATATTATATTCGCATCAGTTCATGCTCCATGTTGATTTAGCAAGCCATGGGGTTCGCTTGGTCACATGCTTCAAGGCACCGAGTGTCGTGTTATGCCGTGCCATGGTTCACGGCATGACAATTCACAGGCACGGATGTAACATGGTACTTCGTGCCTCGCTCCATGTAACCGAGCGAACAATGCGTCGAATCAACATGTGATATCATAACATATTGAATGCTGAAAATAAACTAACACATACTGATATACTGAAAGTCTGAATGATATAAATCAAAGTGCGAGAACATTAATATAAGTCTAAAACATATCAGTAGACAACATTGCTTAACATGAAAAGCACAGACTGCGATACCGTTACTCTAGTCTATGAAGCCTCACAATAATCTTTTAAACAACGGTCGTCCGTAAATACTAAAAGCCTGTAAAGTAATGATAATGCCGCGAAAGAACTTGGGCTAACCAAATAGCTGGTGCGAGAATCCTAGCGCTACGAACA